>NW_006297811.1:125918-137010 GCF_000327345.1 Myotis davidii | reverse complement strand
TTCTGTTGAAAGTGAAACAATTCCAATAATTTTGGAGAAATTACCCTTTGAGAAAGTTACTGTGAAGTTAACTATTGGGAATCTCACTGCTATTTGAGATGTTAGCATCTAAATGTTTTGAAGAAATTGCAAGGTTGAAGGAAACTATAGTGAAAGTTCCAATTCGGTTAGAAGTAGAAGGAAAAAAATAAAGCATGGAAGAGGGAAAATAGCAAATATTTCAAAAGAACATTTTCTTCCAAGCTTATGGCCAAAGCTAACTTGGCTGCAAAGATCTCTCGGGCATGTGACCTGTGGCCTGTGGCCTGTGGCTTACCTATGTTACTTATACTTTTCTAGGTGAACAAAGAAGTTCAATGCTGTCTACCCTGGACAAGCTACACATTCTGGTTTCCTAAAATTAACTCCAAACTGATTTTGAAAGTATCAATTCCTACTTTTATTTTTTTATTGTAATAAAAGTCTTATATGTTTATCACAAAATGTTTATAAAAAATGGAGAAAATAGGAAAAAGCAGATAAACATTATCCATAATTCACCCTCTCTAAATGTAGCTCAAATGAACTATTCCCCTCCAATAATTGTCAATGCATTGGTTCTTCCATAACTTAGATTACACAAAATGAGAAATGTGAAATGGTTTTTCTGCACCATTTAAATCTTTTTTGATGATCATTTTAATAACTAAATGGCATTTCATGATCTTCTAATGGAAACCTTTGGTTGTTTTCAATTTTTCATTATAAAATACTAGAGGCTCAGTGCACGAATTCATGCACCAGTGGGGTCCTGCGGGATCAGGCTGAAACTGGCTCTCTGACATCCCTCAAGGGGTCCTGGATTGCAAGAGGGCATAGGCCAGGCCAAGGGATCCCGCCAGTGCAAAATTGGGGCTAGAGAGGGATGCGGGTGGTTGGCCAGCTGGGGAGGGATCACGGGAGGGCTCCAGGGCATGTCCAGGCCTTCTCGCTCAGTTCTGATCTGCTGGACCCCAGCAGCAAGCTAACCTACTGGTTAGAATGTCTGCCCCTTGGTGGTCAGTGCCCATCATAGCGAGCGGTTGAGCGGCCTTAGCATATCATTAGCATATTATGCATTGATTGGTTGAACAGCCAACCAGATGACCGAGCACTTAACATATTAGGCTTTTATTATATAGAATAAATAATTGTAGGGAACATATTTTCAAACATTATTTTCTGCATTGTGATTTATTTTCTTTGAGTAGATTTCTAGAAGGAAGGAAAAAAGCCTATACATTTACTCCATGGTTTCATCATTCTTAAAATCTTACATTGATGAGACAATGTATGTTTTTAAGCAACTTTGCAAGAGAGTGTTTTTGCTATATTTTTTGAGCCAGTGAATATCTGACAATGTTTCTGTTTCCTTCACACACGAATGACTCTGTAGAGATTTTTCCATGATTCTCTCTGATACTTACTGTTGCAGTGGTGAATTTTGATGTCAGCCTTTTTTTTTATTTGTTTGTTTGTTTTTTTACTTTTTCAGCTGCATTTTATTTTATTTTATTTTTATTTTTTATTGATTAAAGTATTACATATGTCTCCTTTTTCCCCCCGTTGACTTCTCCCTGGCCACTCCAGCCCCCCAGCACATACCCTCACCCCCTCTAGTGTCTGTGTCCATTGGTTATGCTTATACTAGTAAGTATGCATACAAGTCCTTCCGTTGATCTCTTACCCCACCCCACCACCACCACCCTTCCCTCTGAGGTTTGGCGGTCTGTCTGATGCTTCTCTGTCTCTGGATCTACTTTTATTCATCAGTTTATGTTGTTCAGTATATTCTACACATGAGTGTGATCGACAGTAGTGGGGTGAGGGCTATCCTGCTGATTAGCCAATGGGAAGCATGTCAGAGGTACGATTAATTACCATGTTTGTCTATTATTAGATAGGATGACAAAGGACAGTGACTTTTTTTTTTTTTTTTTTTTTTTTTACAGAAGCACAGCCTGAGTTTTATAACCAAGATGTTTACAGGAGCCCCAACCAGTTTGGCATAGTTGGTTAGAGCGTGGTTGGTCTACGAAAGGGTTTCGTGTTCGATTCCCATCAGGGCACATTCCAGGTTTTAGCATCATTATCATCATCTCACGGTGTCTTTACCTTTCAGAAGGTTCTCTCTTTAAAGTTTTCTCCTCCTATTTCTGCTCAGCAGCACACATTACGATGCAGGGATTCTTGTTATAAATCTATTTTAGTTGCAAAATAAAAAAAAAAAAGGTTAAACCTGAAATGTTCCCACCTCTCCATTTCAGTTCCCATAGTTTCAAGTAAAATGAGAGTCCAGCCCAAGCCAGGTTTGCTCAGTGGATAGAGCGTCAGCCTGAGGACAGAAGGGTCCCGGGTTCGATTCTGGTGGCTGGGTTGCGTGCTCCATCCCCAGTAGGGGGCATGCAGGAGGATTCTCTCTCATCATCGATGTTTCTCTCTCTCTCTCCCTCTCCCTTCCTCTCTGAAATCAATAAAAATATTTTTTTTTAAAAAAAAAGAGAGAGTCATCCGATTTGTTCCATATCTGAGTTTATTCTGGAGGAAACCTGTTCCTGTGACTCTGTGAACACAAACTTTTGAGTAAATAGTTATCACACCGTTCTACTAAAATATGTTCAATAGAGTCACAAGCAGTATAAATAATTTTTTAAAGTTTGCCCTGACACTTTTTATCGGAGAATTATAGATATAATTTATTTCACTCAATATTTACTGAGTACTCACTATGTGCCAACTGCGCTCACTACATTGAGCTCCCTACTTTCACCTGCTTTCATTAATGTTTTAAGGGACATCTCTTTTTATTTTCAACCTTTCCTGGATTATCAATTTCCTGAGTGGCTTTAAAACATGTCGCTGGCAGCCTCAATACTAATTGAAACAGTTATGTTTTTCTAAACTTTGTTTCTCCTGATTCAATTAGTAGTGTGTACTTCTTTTTAGAGAGAAAAGAATTTCACTATTCAATTGATTTAGTAATGATAACAATTTTTAAAAAAACAATAACCAGAAACTAATAAAGCAAACTACACTTCTGAAACTAAGGCAGTATAGATATCCTTACTTTTGAATGCCAGAGAAATAACCTAAAAACTGATGAGAGAAAAGAGAAATAGACAAAGCAGAAAGATTACAGTCTTCTAATGGGACTTAAGGAGTTGGCAAAGTGATGACTGCGTCAACAATGATAAAAACTAAAATAAACCAGAATATAATACTTCTTTTCAAGACCTCAAAAGCCTAATTGGCAAAGTGATGACTAAATCAACAAAATAATGAGAAAAAATAAAAATAAACTAGAAGATAATGCATCTTTTCAATACCTCAAAAGACTAAAATCGCTCTAAATTTAATGAATGTCTAGAATCCAAAAATGGGTTAGGTTTGCATTAATTCTGCTTTAAACTTCATGGGGAATAAGACAGAAAAATCTCATAAACACCTTATCAAATAAATATTCTAAGGTCATCTCATGCAGAAGCCTTTTTTCCTCAGGTCAGAGTCAAATTTGTAAATAAGTTTTCTTAATGAGAGAAGAGCCCTGTGAGTGAAGCACATGAAGAAAACTCATTACCAACAAGAGCAAAGAAAATTCTTAATGGAAAATCTGCTGAACTAGATAATATGTTCATTAAAATTCTCTACATAGGAACAAAGCAAAAATATAATCTTGGAATGTGAGAATGAAAAGTGTCTTTTTAAAGCTATTTAGTCTAATCCTTGTATTTTGTGAAGAGTGACTCTGAAGGAGCAGGTATAAGAAAGTTCTTTGCTTAAGATTCCTGCCGTGTGGAGTGGGCCAGAGCACTACCCAGTGTGTTGAAGACAGTGAACTGTAGACTACACCTCAAGCCACAACACAATCATACACTCGATAGCTGAGGGCACACTTACCCTAAAATATCTAAATGGCCTGTGATCAAAGCCTTTGGCTAAATTACTGAAACTGGTTCTAGAACAAATAGATGCTGGCAGAGATAGCACTTCAGAATAAGCTAAACACTTTTTAGAGTTTGGGTATTTCCTGTAAATAAATATGAAATTCTTAAAAACAGAGGATACCCTAAAAAGTTTCTCTAAACACATTTATGTAAGCTTTCTTCAGCTCAGATGGCTCCTTTGTCATTCAGATTTTCAAATGCTAACTCAACAACTTCACTTTAATATGTCCTCCCTTCCTTCAGGCATTAGCTCAATTGCACCCTCTCTGGCCCTCCCTGACCGCCTTTTTAAAATTGCAACTGCCCAGGTGATTCAGTGGTTGAGTGTTGACCCATGATCCAAGAGGTTGCTCGTTCAATTCCTAGTCTTGAGTTGTGGGCTTTATTCTCAATAGGGGGTGTGCAGGAGGCAGCCAAATGATGATGTTTCTCTCTTGTGGATGTTTCTCTCTCTCTATTCCCTCTCATTTCCTCTCTTTCTAAAAATCAATAAAAACATTTTAAAATTGCAATATACTCCTTTGCTGTCCATCTTCCTCCTCAAATTTATTTTCCTCCTACTCATCACTATCTAACATACTGCATATGTTACCTACTGAATTTGTATATTATCTTCCCCTATATTCCTACACCTTGGTTCCATTTTCAGCATGATATATTTTTGCATAAACATGTGAATGAATGAATGAATGAATTTTCAGGAGTCATATATTTATGAGTAGAGTCTTTTATATCACAATCTTTTAAAAGATTCTTTTTTTTAAATCATCACCCAAGGATATTTTTTTCCATTGATTTTTAGAGAGAGTAGAAGGAAGGAAGGAGAGAGAAAGAGGGAGACACATTCTGTACCCACCTCAACTAAGGCCAGGATCGAATCCACAGCCTTTCAGTGCATGGACCAACACTTAACCACTGAAAAACATCAGCTAGGGCCAAAAAATTCTTTATGAATATTAGTTGATCTGAAACTTTAAAGTATGACTGAAACATTTTTCTTAATGAACTCATTTCATAAAGTAATATCACTATATAAATTGAACTATGGTATAACTAGGCTATATAATCACATCATGGATTGAACTCTTAAAGGAAAAGAGAAAAGTCTTCTCTTGATATAGAATACATAAATAAAGAGACAGTTTTAGTTTTCCTAGTTTATGTCTAGAGTTAAACAATCTATCTTTGAATGATGACACTATTGCTCAACCCAGGACTTTATTCTTTATTCATATACCACACCTGGGATTATCCTCAGAATATCAAAACATATTAAAAGAGATGGGAGATGTATGCTTATATCCCATAACAACATAACAAAATTTTTGTCATTGCTCTCTTCCAAGGAGACAACTAGAAGTGGGGGGGGGGGCAGGGAAAAAGCCACTTTCTAAAAATAACATCATTCAGTACAAATGTCCATTTATTCTGCTAATTCATGTTAGAATTTATTTCAAAGCACTCTTTAATTCTGAGTCATAGGAACTTTAATATGTTAAGACTCAGAAGATTAAATGTGACATTTCTCATAGTACTCCACCCCTTACTTCAAGGTTTTGGCTCAATTGGCTAAGCTAAACTACTGGTTAAACTGCTGACATAAAGTGAAATTGTCGCTTTCAGACTTACCCTAAGTGAGCAGAACCACAATGCAAACCACTGGAGCTGTCATTACTCTTTTTTTTTTTCTTTTATTCTGAAAAAAAAAATGTTTTGTGCAAGATTTTTCTAACTAATGAAAAATAACCAAGAAGGCACTAAGTATTGATGAAATTCCCCCCCCTCCCCAACACAACTTACTGTTTCTAGAAATTTAGTATGCTCTTTCTCTTATTTAAAGGAAAATATTAACATTTCATTATATGAAATCTGGTTTGAAATTGAGAAACTTTCAGATATATGCAGTTTTCAAAAATATGAGCAGTTCTGAAGGGGTTCATAGCTGGGGTCGTATGGAAAGACCTGGATGAGATCTGAGTGAAGAGAATTGGAATCAGCTGTATGTGAATATACACAATGTGTATATGCAGGTATCATATATGTGTTGCATGTATGTATATCTGTGTGCACACTCAAAAAATGATCCAAGACTGTCTCAGAGATGAGGTGTTTGAAAATCAAATCCAAAAAGATGACATATATTGAGCACTTATTCTGGACCAGACAAGGCAAAGTACTTGATATACCTGACCTCACTCAATCCCCACATTATATCTTTGAGTGAGTTTGTATTATCCATTTTACAGATAAGGCTTACATTAGTTTTCTAGGGCTGCTATAACAAAATACAACAAACTTGGTGGCTTAAAATAACAAAAATTCAAACTTTCACAGTTTTGGAAGCTAGACGTTGGATTAAAGATCGAAGCAGGGCCAAGTCTCTCTCTGAAGGCTCTTGAGTGGGTGTGTTCCATGGCTCGCTCTAGCTTCCGGGGGTTGCTAGAAATCCTTGGCTTTCCTTGACTTGCAGATGCATCACTCTAATCTCTGCCTCTGTCTTCACATGGCGTTCTCCATATGTGACTGTCTTCATCCTTCTTTGCCTGTGTTTCTGTGTCTCTTCTCTTCTTATAAAGTCACTAATCACATTGTATTTAGGGCCCACCCCCCTCCAGTTTGACCTCATCTTAAATAATTACCTCTGCAAAGACCTTATTTCCAAATAAAACCACATTTTGAGGTTCTAGGAAGCACATGAATTTTTTGGAGGGAGGGAGACAGAGTTTAACCTAATACAAGGTTGCTGACACCCATAAAGACCTCAGGTACTAGAATTATCAATTTTAAGATATAACATAGATATGTTTAATAAGTTTAAATAAATAAAATGTAGAATTTAATATAGAGAGAACAAGAGATTACTAAAAATGGAAAAGCCAATCTTGAAAAATAAAAACATAAAACCTGTTTGGAAATAAAAACTATTATAACATACTCATACAACACATTAGACACAGCCTTAATGAAATTTTCCATAATGTGGCATATATATATATATATTTATATACAGAAAATGTAATAAAGTGACTAAGAGACAGGGAGAATAAGATAGGAAGGTCCAACTTCCAGGTAAATATCAATGGAAAAGGAGATAGAAAATTAGAAAGAACATTTGAAGGGAATATGTGAAGAAATTTACACAGCTAATGGTCAGTTAATAGCTACCAGAAGGCTAATGAATCTCAAGGTAAATAAATGAAGACTGCATCTAGGCACAACATGGCAAAACTATGTACCAAAGAAAAAAGTTTTAAAATCAGCTGGAGAAGAAATACAGATTATTCTCAAATGAATGACAATGATATTGACAACTAGTTTCTCAAACACAAAAGTGAAAGTTGAAAGAGAATAAAATAATTTCATTGGACTGCAGGAAATAAATGTCATCTTAGAATCATCAGTCTTTACATTGTTATATTATTTTAATTCTTTCACCTTTAAATTTTTTGTTTTCATATTTAAGGTATAACTTTTTAAAACAGCAAAGGGTTGAGTTTTGTTTTTACACTCTCCTCTATACTACTATTTATCCATTAATTGGAATATTTAATGTAAACATTGGTTGGTATGTTTTATTTGAAACCCAGCCTATTTTTTTCCATTTGTTCCACCTGTTTTGTGTTCCTCTTTTATTTATTTACTTATTTTTTTGCCTCTTTGGATTAATAAAATATGTTCCATTTCCCTTTCTCTATTAGCTTCTTGGTAACTCATTTTTTTACTATTCTTTTAATATATATTTTAAGGTATGCAATTTTTGTATCCCCAGAGATAAACAAAATCTCTGACCAACCTCTAGCCTGGCAACATTAAGAATCAGAAAATGTATTGGGGAAAAAAGCACTAAGTAATGTTTGGCTCACCTTTTTTTCAATTCCATTCTCTTCAGGATCTTGACCACACTCATTATGGCTGCCTCAGACTTCACCATGGCCTTCAAACAGATGTTTCACATTTACCCCGCTTTTTTAGTTATTCTCAGAGAAAAGATTGGTCTGTTACAATCTAATCCATAATTCTTAGAAACAGAAGCTTCAATCTTGTATTGTATAACCAGTAAAAGTATACTTTAAAAACAATTTTTTAATTATAAGCAAGCAAAATCTGAGAGCATTTATTCTGAGAGATCTTTCTTAAAGGAAATGCTAAAGGATGAATTACAGGCAGAAGAAAAGTAATATTCTTTATAAATTAAAAGAAATTGACTGAGAAGAAACATTTAGTCTCTTTCTAAAGACAGTAAAGAATTTATTAAAATCTCAGAAAAGGGAAAAAGTCAAATAAAAAATCAGAAAAAGGGAAATACATTTTTATAAATTAAGGTACTCTAAATAAATACAAATTTATCTAAAACCATAGTAAGCATAAATGTGCTCATTAAATGTAACATTTAGACAAAAATAGTTGACTAGATTTTTATGCATCTATATGCTGAAGAAACACATCTAAAAGATACAGATACAGAATAAATAAAAGTTAAAGCACAGAAAAAGATACCATAGCCAAGTAATAACCAAATAAAATGGGAGTAATTATATTTAAATCAAACAATAAAGACTCTAAGTCAAGGAGTATTATTGGAAATAAAAAGTCACTCAATAATAATAGAAGACTCACTGTAGTAGGAAAATAAACTACTCTAAACTTGTATGTACCTAATAATATAAAAAGACAACAGAAATATAAAAAGAAAAACAACAATACAAGCATAAATACACAAAATCCACTATCAGATTGGAGTATTTTAACATATATTTTTTCAGTAATTGCTGGATTAAACAGACAAAATGTCATTGCGGACACAGAAGACTCGAACAGCCTGTATTCAGCAGGCTATGCTACATTACAGTGCCCAAACAGGTACATCTTGAAGCCCCAGTGACTTGGCACAATAGAAGTTTGTTTCTCCTTATATCACAGTCACCAAGGATTCACGGGTTATGACTCATTCAGTTTTGTGGCATTGTAATCTCCTAGAACAGACTGGAATTCCATTGAGCCTACTGGATCCTCTGCATTTAATGGCCAAAAAGAGAGGCAAGAGAAGGCAGGACTTTCTTGACATTGTAAAGGCCAGGACAAAAGTGCCTTATATTATTTAACCCATTTTCATCATGCTTAATCAGCCAAGCATTCACCTTAAGGTGTGAGAATAAAAACAGAATCCCCTTCCCCCAAAAAACATAACGAAGGAGAAAAATAAAGATAGGTATAGAAATTAATGGATTATTAAATATACATACAATGCAAAAATTGAACCAAATCAGAACATAGTTCTTCAAAAAGACAAATACAATCAACAAGTTTCTGGCAAGACTGATGAAAAAAGGAAAGACACAAAAAAAGTATGGCCTTTCCATGACACCCAGGGAGGGGTTCATACCACATTGACCTGGTTTTCTGTCATAATTTAAGGGAACATTTCACAATGTCCAAAACACTTGATGTCCTAGATGAAGGAGATTGTGCTCACATTCCTGGCAGCAGGAACCCACTTAGGTGGCACCAACCTTGACTTTCAAATGGAACAGTACATCCACCAAAAGAAAAGAGATGGAATCTACATCAGAGTTCTGAAGAGGACCTGGGAAGGCTCATGCTGGCTGTTGCTGTCATTGCTGCTATTGAAAACTGTTGCTTGTGAAAGGCCAGATACTAATCTAGAACATTTAGAAAGCATGTCCCCACCTCCATAGTGTTTGAAACTATATACACTTTCAGGGGCATAAATGTATGTTTTAAAATAATAAATCAAAGCTTGTGAATGATGTAAAGAAAATTTCAAGTAGTCCTAACTATTGGGAACTAGGATGGGTTCTATTTCTGAAGCTGGTGTTAGAATAAAAACAGATATCACAGTATTGTTAGAAATATATGTTTCTATATAACTAAAACTATTCAATGTTTATATTTTAAAAATAATAAACTTTATTAAGACATACAGATTCAACTGTATTAAAAAGTGCCGGGGAAGAATATTTAATAATATGGAAAAATCCTCAAGATATCTTTTTTTTCTAATTTTTATTTTATTGATTTTTTACAGAGAGGAATGGAGAGAGAGATAGAGAGCTAGAAACATCGATGAGAGAGAAACATCAATCAGCTGCCTCCTGCACATCTCCTACTGGGGATGTGCCCGCAACCCTGGTACATGCCCTTCACCAGAATCGAACCTGGGACCTTTCAGTCTGCAGGCCGACGCTCTATCCACTGAGCCAAACCAGTTTCGGCTCAAGATATCTTTTAAGAGACTATAAAGATTACCATTGTATCATAATGTGGTGGCACTTAAATTTCTTTATAAGAAACAATAAAACAATAAGCCTCCAAAATTCAACAAGAGGGTGGTAATTTCAATGGAGGCCAAGAATAAGAAGGGAAAAGTTATCCATTCATTTCAGGATTAATGTATCCTTGACTTCTATAAAGTCTCAAGTAAACAAATTCATCCTGATCCTTAAAGGAGACATTGGGCAAGACTGAGCAGGGTCTGTAAGTTCCCTTTGGCAGATTCCTGTAGTCCTAACAGGGAAAGAAGAAAGAAATTACAAACCATATGGGGATCATATACTCCCTGACCCTTCCCTCTGAAGTTTGAGTCCTTTGAGAAAAAACTTCAGATCTGTGCTACCTCTGTTCAATTCAGCTGACATTTGTACTCTCTGTGCCTACACAGAATGGTAGAATTCTATTTTTACAAAAATAGATAACATCACGTTGGTCTCAAAGAGGTGACAGTCTAGATAGAAAGGCAATGCTGATGCAAATTTAAATCTCCTCAAAGTGATGCATCTAAATTGGGGCAATTGCAGATCACTTTGTATCCTAGTTGGTTCAAGTACCTAGACAGTAAATTAGGACAACTGAAACAAACAGAATTGAAGGCAAATTGAAAATATAAGCAAAAAACCCCCACAAAAAACAACAACTGTGGTATATCTACACAATGGAAAACTACACTGCAGTAAAAAAGGAGTTCTTACCATTTGCAACAGCATGGATGGAACTGGAGAGCATTGTGGTAAGTGAAATAAGCCAGTCAGAGGAAGATAAATATCCCATGATCTCACTCATTTATGGAATATAATGAACAACATAAACTGGTGAACAAAAATGATCCAGAGACA
>NW_006297811.1:115111-125844 GCF_000327345.1 Myotis davidii | reverse complement strand
GTAATGTGGGGATAATGACACATATGTAATAACATAATAAAAAATTTTAAAAAAGCATATATAATCAAAAGTATTGTCAGCTGCTGAGCAAGGTGTCACATTTCAGATTCTCTGTAGAACTTTCTGGTAATGGAGACTAACTTGCTTCCTAAGCAATATGTGCAGTATAATGTACCTTTTATTTTATCCACTTATCTGTAAAAGTCTCTGACCCTAGAATCTAAGTCCAAAAATATTTAGCTGATGAGTCTGAGGAAACTTCGTTGAGAAAACCTCTCCTAACATGACACACCCATGACAGTACCTCAGACTCTCCCTGGCGGTTGATCTCAAAGATTCCTTACACCACTTACTTGTTTGCCACAATTCTGAGAAGCTATTTTGATCTTGTGATCTTGGAATCACATAACTAGAGAACATTAGAGTTTGAGGGGTCCTTAGATATGATATTCTCTCTTTTGAAGATAATTTTCCTCAGTATCCCTACATTTCCAATCTTGCCCATTCTTCAAGGACCAGAACAAATGCTGCCACCTTCACAAAGTCTTAATTTCCAACCACATGCTTGTAGATGCTATATCCTGTGAATACCCACTATGCATGATCTGTTCCTCATTCACAGCTTATTACTTTATATCAGGCCTTGTATTCAGCACTTGAAAGGATGTGTGCCATGTACTACTGTATCTCCAGAGCCTACCCCAGTAGATGAAACATGCTCAGGAAGTGTTTGTTGAATGGACAAACCATGGCCATGTTTTAGCATCCTTAAAGGCAAATGGCACAGCTATCTTTGTACCTGTAGAGTTCATATACTTGACCCAAGTGCTGAATAAATGAATTGAATCCAATTATGCTGATTTTGATTCTGAAGAAACAACTTAGCTTCCTCTAAAATCTCAGCTTCAGATGCTGGGCATGGTTCTAATGCCGGTAATTCTCATACATTTCCCCACTCCCCCCCTCCACCCACCTACTCTCCCTAATTTCACTAACAAGGCCTGTCTAAGTAACCAGTTAGGAATCTTGCTACAAAAGGAAAAAATTAAAGGCATCAAGTCTACTTGATGACAGGTTCACTGGTAACATATATTTGGATGAGGTAATACTCACACGAAGTAAAATTTCCATGAGAGACCAGGGGCCTGACACCTTCTTGGTAGAGAAAATTGGATTTTAATGGGAAGTGAATACATTACATAGAAAAATTATGAAGCAAACCTGACCCTAAAATGCCCTGATCTTTAACATCTGAGCAAGATATATTTAAACACAGCCAAAAAAAATTCTTGGTTTATTAGTTGATAAGTCCATTTGAAGCACATTTCTGAAGCTGACCCAAGATAGGAAATGAGAATTTCCATAGCTACCATGAGTTCATCAGGCAGATGAAAAGGCCATTAGACATGTTGCTGGAAAATATCACTTCTGGAGTCTAATTTTCTTTTGCACTAAAGGCAGTTTTTCTATAGAGGGAAGATTCCATAACAATATGACAGGATGGTGACTCCCTCAGACCCAGCCCCTGATTAGCAGGTTTGACAATTGAAATGGGGAGCCCTTTCTATTATGCTCAAGGTGAAAGCTTTCCCTCACCATTTTTTACAACATGTCTAAACTTCTGCCCGGCCAGCGTGGCTAAGTGGTTGAGCATCAACATATGAACCAGAAGGTCACGGTTGGGTTTGATTCCTGGTCAGGACACATGCCACGTTGTGGGCTCAATCCCCAGTGTGGAGCATACAGGAGACAGCCTATCAATGATTCTCTCTCATCCTTGATGTTTCTATCTCTCTGTTTCCCTCTCTCTTCCTCTCTGAAATTAAAATATATTAAAAAAATAAATAAATGAAACTTCTGAGCTCCCATATCTGACATGCACTTTCTCATAAAATTCCAATTTTAATCTAAAATTATTTCATTAATAATATATGTAAAGAGGCAAAACAGATAGTGAGCCTTGAAAGAGAGGTACTTGATTTCCTCCTAGAACTTGTCTTCTGCTTTACGGAGAGCCGTAAATTACCTAGTAGACACAAGACATTTTGTAGGAACTCGGCACTTGATTGAAGGTCCAGTAACTTTCATCTGAGAGTCTTCCATTGAAAGCAGGCAATTATGACAAAATAATACATCTGCTATTTTTTTTTTGGAACCCTCCTGTTCATTCCCATATAAGCTGATAGTTCCAACCACTGCGGTTGGTGATGAAGTGGGGGCCGCAGGAAGCAATGGAGACCTTTGCACCTTGGCTTCTCAATCTCCCAGCAAAAGCTTCTGTGTTGGATGTGGCTGGTTCAATGCAAAACTGTTCCTGGTTTATGGATTCTTCTATTTCCTCTCCTCCTTCCCCACCAGGTAACAGCATTTTCTGCACAAATACAAACTGAAAACCAAAGAAATCAATTCATTTTATCCATACACTCGCTGAATGTGTAATTTGTGCCAGAGAGTGTCCTTGTCACTGTTGGGGAATTGCTGACATGTTTATATTATGGGCCCTTCCTGAAAGATAAAGGACAGATGTAACCAGAGATAACTGAAGTTTCGAACTTCATGACTTTACACACCACATTATAAATTATGTTCGGGCTAAGTGAACCACCGAAGATGTACAAATGGTATAGCTCCATTTGTGACTGGAGTTGACATCCAGAGGACAAGACTGACTAATGAGACCCTATACCAGGGGTGGGCAACCCTTGGCACGCGTGCCAAACATGGCACACCACTAACTTTTGCTGGCATGGGAAACCCTCTCTTTAATCTTCCATTTACAATTTTTTTCTTAATATCAACTTTTTTATTTTTCAGATAAATTCAGTGTAGGTGCATCTTAGATAAATAAATAATTTTACATAACAAGTTATCTTAAAGACCATAGACATGGATTGACAAGAGAGGGGAAGAGCAATTTCTATGCCTCTGCCTTAATTATGAATTTTATAATTTCTTTAAGGTTCTTCACATACATACACCTTAAGAGATATCAAGTAGGCGTAACATGTTCTCAAAAAATGTCAGAGATTTTGCTGGTTTTGGCACGCACTCACAAAAAGGTTGCCCACCCCTGCTCTATACACTCGTAATAAATGCTCGGTGGAGGCAGGTTTGCAGACTGGTAGAACCCAGGAGCGCACTTGTCTAAGGCTGGGGTGGTGGGTAGTGAACTAGAAAAGGTTCCTGAAAAGGCTGGGCTTTAAAAGACATGAGAATTGTTCAGGTAAAGTAGAGAATACAGGACATTTCTAAGGGAGGCAATTGGACCAAGGAGTACTGGGCGGAGTGGTCCAGGTGCAGAAAACAACAATTGGGAAGGGCCTGTGTTTGAGCACATCACTTGACCTGTCTGGGCCTCAATGTTTCCATCTGTAAAATGAGAAAATAGTACTCTTGTAGGGAATTTGTGAATGTGAATGAGACACTGTGTGTTCAATGTTATGATAAATAACATATAGGTGGTCATTTTTAATTTTAAGCCTTGAAAAAAGCTAAACCTCTGTCTTTCTACTCTTTATGAAGAGGAATTTGAAACAAACCGCTAAAAAATCCAGTCAATTTCAGAAT
Organism: Myotis davidii; assembly: GCF_000327345.1. NCBI lineage: Eukaryota > Metazoa > Chordata > Mammalia > Chiroptera > Vespertilionidae > Myotis > Myotis davidii. Next base: position 122,277 of record NW_006297811.1, on the reverse strand, counting down.
TTAAAAAATATTGAAAATCAAAAACAAGTTCAAAATTTCAAAGCTTTTGATTAAAAATTTTTATTAAAAATTTCTATCTTTTAAAATCCTCAGTTGTTTGCTTTCACTTAGAGGCAAACTTTGCTCACATCTATTGATTTCCTCCACATCTGCATCGCAAGGACTACAGCTTGTGTGTGAGCCTGTTTGAGGTCTACCAAGTCATAAGAATCAAACATTCTTTTCATTGCCAAAGAAAAATATGTTGCCAAACCCAAACACAGCTTGAATTCAGATGGAGTATCCTTTAAATTCAGAGAGCGATTTTTCAATTTGGCTAAAAAGATTAGTATTCCCTCAAAATTCAATGCTTATCAAAGTGAAAAATCCAGCAAAAACAAGTCTCTTTTTTACTTCACACATAAGAACAAAGCAAAATGGCTTTTTGATAACAAAACCATAATTCTTACCAGATCATTCAAAATTGTTTGCACATATTTAAATCCTACAGATAAATCTAATTTAGAAAAATATGTGGCTCTCAGTTCCTTCCTTACTCATCCTTCTTTTCTGCTTTAATTGTGCATGTGTGTCATTCCTAGCCCTCTGAACAGTCCTGTAGAATTCAGAAACTTTGGCTTTGCTACATGTTTGATAAGTTCCATTTCTCATGCAATGACAGGAAGATGGAGACCTGAGAACAACGTCCATGGTGACTTATTCTCAACAAATCACAGTCTGAAGAGGCCCCTGGCAGAACAATAGATAAATAATCTCAAGATTCATTTGGAAGAAGAAAACTTTATGGAAATATCAAGCCCTCTTGGCAGTCTTTAGCCACTGACAATCTTGATTTGATTCCCACAGACTCATAGAGCATAAGGTCCAAAATTCTGGATTCCACATGAGTTCCCAAAAACATGAATGTGGAGTTAAATATTTCCCTGGCTTCAAAAACTATGGGGCACCTTCAAAAGGCATAGAGAAGACTCCTGGAGTTCTGGTTATGGACTTGGAGCACATTTGGGGGCTACTAAGCTTTAGTTCAGTTGTTAATTATCTCTTTAGTGTTCTCCTATCTAGACTGTGGATGGGGATATACCAGCTTGGAAAGCTGCCCAGAGAGCTTTAGCTGATGCTTTATCACTGCAAAATAAGGCAAAGTTTTTGAATCATGTTCTTCTCCTTGAGTTGTAATTCAACAATTAAGTAGTTAGTTCTAAGGCATATCTACTGAGTGCTTACTATAGACCAAGTACTGGCGAAGGCATTAGGGATACAATGTTGAAAAGATATAGCTCCTGACCTCAAATAGCTCTTGGAGGAAACAAATAAGTAAATAGGCATTGAGAATATTTTTTTGGTAAGTGTCATGAAATGTAAATACATCAGGTATTGCAGAGGTAACAAGGGGGAGCATCTGGCTCAGATCTGGAATTGCAAAGAGGGTCAGGGAAGGTTTCCCAGATGAAATCCCTCTCAGGTGCAAAGATGGGTCTGTGTGAGCCAAATAAGGAAAAATCGTTCCAGGCAGAGAGGAAAACATGCAAAAACCCAGAGGAAAGATAAAAAATGATCCTTTCAGTAACTTCAAGAACTTCAATATGGCTGAGATTAAAAGAGGGGGTGGAAGGCTGGGTGAAAGAGATTAAGAAGTACAAATTGGTAGTTACAAAATAGTCACAGGGATGTTAAGTACAGCACAGGGAATACAGTCAATAATATTGTAATAACTATGTATGGTACTCGGCGGGTACTAGACGTTTCTTGAGGATCACCTCATAAGTTATATAAAGGTCTAACTACTATGATGTACACCCAAAACTAATATTGTATTGAATGTCAACTGCAATTGAAAATAGTAAAAATGAAAAAAATGCTACAGTGTACAGTATGAGGAGAAATCTCAAGAGCTGAAGCTAGAGAGGTAAAAAAAAAGGGGGGGGGCGGAGTATGATTATTTTTGCTAATGCTTGCAAGTTTGAAATTTATCATAAGGACCATGGTAAATTTTTGAAGAGTTTTAGTCAGGGAAATAAATTATCAAATTCTACTTTGTGACACTTCAGAAAAGTCTGGACCATAGATGAATGAATCAGAGAAAATCAGTTGGGAGTCAGAGTTTGGGATCAATGACAGGAAACTGAACTGAAGCCTTAGCAGTGAACATGGATGGAAATAGATGCACATGAGAGATGAGTCATTATAGATACAGCAGGTCTTGGAGATTGATTATTTGTGGGGGATAATAGGGATAGAGGAGTCAAAGATGACACCTAGGTTGTTTAAATTGGGCAATGAAGGAATAGTGTTCATTGAGATGGGAAGAAAAAAAGGAAAAGCAGGACAGAAAAGAATAGATTATTTTGGGGGTATCAGAAGAACATTCAAGTGAAAAATTCTACTAAAGAGGTATAAATACAGAATTCAACTTTAGAAAATTTTAGAAGTCAATTTTAGTAGACTTTTGGTTCTCCACCTGATGTGTAATAAAGGATGTGAGTATGTTATGAAACAAGATCCTAACAAATAACACAGGAAGCCCCACTAACTATTAAGGGATCAACTGAGAAAGAAGAGCTATTGCCAGGCAGAATGGAGAATTGCCCTGAGAATGAAGGATCTCCAGAAGCCAAGGAAGGGTGTTTCATGGAAGAGATTCCAGTGAATAATGTCAAAGGTTATAGAGCAGTCAACTGAGATAAGCCTGAAAAGTGTCCATCTGCCTTGGTTTAATTTCAAGCCAAGAAGCTTGGTTGGTCCAAAAGTAGTATCTCAGCAGAGTTTTGACTCACTCTGTCTTAGAGCTCACCAGCTTTTTTACAATAGCAACCAATTCTTTATAGATTTTATTATTCACAGATGAAATATCCCACTGGGACACAGAACTCCAAGTTCCTTCCGCTTTAATGTATTGAGGATAAACCTGAACACTCAACTTTTCCTAAACAAAACAGTTTGGAAGTATTTTTGTTTTTCTTCCTCTATCAAGTAGTGAGACAGTAATTGGTAGTATTCACTCAAGGATGTACTAAATTTATCCTCTGTTTAGGGTGGGGAATTCCAGATTGTTTTCCTGCTGTGTGTCCTTGAAATAAAAGTCAAATAGAGTTTATGGGAAATATAAATTAAGCAAGTGCTTCCACATCAACATATTTGTTCCAGAAATATTCATTTTTAATAAAAAAATTTCTCTCCAACTTTGCTTTTACAGGATATTGTGGGTAATTTTATTATTTGTTAAAATATGTGGTCATTGATTCACATTGTATAATACATACTATTATTTGTGATATTTCAATTAAAGAAATAAAACATTTTTCCCCATAAAGTTCAAAGCTTCTGCTATCAATATCTCCCCATTATTTAGCTAATTTTGAAGACTTAAAATATATAAGTGGTGAGTGTTTCTAATACGAAAGCCACTGGGATAAAATCATTGTTCTCTAAGAGCTCAGTACAGAACCATCCTCAAAAACTGTGGGAGCGTAACACAAATATACCTCCTGCCAATTTTTTTAAAAAACTTAAATCCCAGTTCTGTTGATAGTAGATGATCTTTATCTATTTGGGATGGCTTGGGAAATGGCTTATGAGTCCAAGTTGTCACAATGAATTGGAATCACTCACATCACCGGGTAGTTCCATGAAGTTACATAAACTTGAAATTTAATCTTTGAAAGAGTAGGAACACTAGTTACATATTTGGAAATAAAAGTGATGGAACAATTCTGTCTTCCATGTAGTCAGCTTTCCACAAGGCAAAGCATTGTCAACAGGCCAATAAGAGTACACCAAACACTTCCATTTAATACAGTTTTGTTCTTTATGAGAGTTTGATAATTTTCCCTTTTTCTCTCAGAGTGAACTACTCAGGAACTGAGGTCGGCATTAGGAATAAACCAAAAGATAGGTTATCAGCCTTAACTGTCCCATCCCTCAAAGCCTGCATTTAATCGAGCACCATTAATAACAGCCATCGTTTAGTGATCATATCAGTTACTTGGTTAGGTACTTGGTGTTAATAATCTCATTGAATTCTAACCACAACTCCATGGGAATTTCAGTTGCACACGTTTGATAAATGAAGCACCTGAGACTCAAAGTGGTTGAGTGATGTCACACGGACTCACTCAGCTAATATGTAGCCTAGCCAGGGTTCAATCACTGACTTCACTGTACACACTCCCTGCATCTATAGAACCCCTGATGTCTCTTCTAGCCACTGAACAACAGCTGGAAAATTTAGACATTCATTCACATGCACAAATTCATGTAAAATGCCCAGCCTCTGCTGTGTGCCCAGATGCCTACAAATACTTTTTCTTCAAAACTTCATTCTGGCCATTTGCTTGACCCAGGAGGTGAAATTAGGTTACTGCCGACTGATTTACTATGCATTTTTTTCCTATCCAAGAATAAGAAGCTCCTTCCTTTGATGGTGTAGAAAGTGTGTGGAAAAAATTAATATGACTGGCAAAACAGTCGTTCCTTCAACAGGCTTGGCTTTTCCGGGGGAGTGTGCCCCATTCATTCTTTCAGCAAGCCTGGTCTCTCTGGCTCCATCACAACCATGGGCACTTTCATGTCTTCACAGTTTGTGAGATGTCTATCCCCTGGGAAGCCATAAGAGGGCCATGAATAGGACTAATAAGTAGCAAGAGGTAGAAAGTGGTAAGGATCCATGCCTGATTTTCTGGTAGATGTGATCCCCAGCCTTCAGCCTCATGGTAAACAGGGTTTTCTGCTTTTCTGCAGGACTCTATACACAATTGCACATCAGTTTAAGCGGCTGCATTAGTACAGGAGTGCTGAGTTGTTCCAAAGAGAGAATGAGGGAGCCAATAGCTACAGCTGGCAGCCAGGAAAGGGAAAATGTACTGTGAACACTCAGTGAGTCACCCCAACAGACAGGAGGGAATATGTGCCAATTCGGCCTGGATGCTGTGCCAAAGCTCACATGCTCAAGGGGGTCAGGATTTGCATGGGAGGTGAGTTCTCCAGAGTCAGGCAGTAGCTAGGGGTGACTGGTGGGTGGGATTTTTCCTAATGTTGCCAGCACTAATTTCCCACAGTTCTGAGGGTCCAAGGGCTTGCTTTCAAAGAAGGCATAAGGCCCAAGTCCAGCAGAGGTGTCTGGTCATTGAAGGCCCCACTCCCATGTCCCAAATACACACAGGTGTACCACATTCATATACCTCTGGTTGTAAATCACATTCCAGCTGAGGTTACTTCTTCCTGGCTCATTTCCTCCTGTGGTTTAAAATGCCACGAAATGCATCCATATGCTTCATGTTCGCTCTCTAGCTACTTGTTTGAAAGAGGAGTGTGTTGGATAAGTTTACAGTGCAAGAGGTGTGTACAGCCATCTGTTTTTGATGAATAAATCTAATTAAATTATTCTCAAGGAAAATTAAAAAAGAGTTTATCATGGCCAACGTGGACAGCGTATGACTGTCAACACAGCATAATGAACCCATTATGTTTCCCGTGGGAAGGAAGGTGGATCCTGATGGAAGAAGTGCTTGGCCTAAGAAGGGAAGAATTCTTTTCTCTCCAACACACAGATGAGAAGATAATACATTTACACTACAGTTTTCACCCTTTTAAGGATCAGCATCCCTTATGATGATGATGATGATGAGGGAACTTATTATTAAGGCAATAAGAACCTTCATAGATTCTGATTCAATAAGAGTCTATATTTTTAACAAGTACCCACGGTGGTTTTCATGCAGGTCTGAGAACCCATTTGGAAAAATACAGTGTTACAGTATATGGGGCCACTAAGGAGGTGGCATGTAAGGGACATTTGACCGGGCCTTCTACCCAAATATTATCTTTATACTTAAGTGCTTAGCTGGTTTACTTTGGCTCTTGGAGACAATTCTGTTTTCTGGTGCGTAATGGAGAAATGAAGGGAGTGGTCAACGTGGCTTGAGCCATTACAAATAGACTGTATAATATTTAAGAAATTAAATATTTTAATCTTTTAATGAAGAGATTAGAATGGCAAACAGCTCACAGGCTGCAGACAGGAATATAGAGGCTGGAAAGGAAGTGGGGGTGATGAGGCAGGTGAGAGAGACACGACACTTTGTCAGAGCGACAGCCTTTTACCTGAGCGGGGAGGTACCTCGGGTTTTTGTTGTTTTCGTTACTCTTTCATTCAATTCATAGACATCAAATATGCCATGAAAAGCACTATGGTTGGTGATCCAAAAGGATACCAAAACAAACCAAAAAGTTGGATATGATTATATCAGAATGAATAGAAAACTTGCTACTTAAATCACAGCTTGAGCAGCTCCTGCCCCTCAGGGAGTAAGGAGCATGCCTGATCTCCAGAGTGATGATATTCTCTTCAGCTTGACACCTTGACCGGCTATTTTGCTTTGGGTGTGTTGGATGAGGCATTTAGCATGTGTTTGGAAATGTGGTGGAAATGTGCAGGTAAGAAAATAGATAGCTAAATTAGTTTGATAAGAAATTAAGGAGAATTGGCTGGGGAGAGGGGAGGGGGCAGGTGCGGATTTCTGTGCCACTGGAGACATGCAGAGAGGAAAAGTGTAGGGACCATCTCATTGCACAGGGAAGGTCTTGTGGAGAAATGTTAGCTCATGGGAAATCCCTCAGCTGAAGGAAAGCAATATCAAATATCACACGTTTTACTACATGGTGCCAAATGGAGTCTAGGTACTATTGTGATTTCAATATAGTCTGCACGCTCTTTATCCCGATACTATCACGGAAACCAACGCAAAGGAGCAGTTTCCAAGTCTAGGTGAGCAGAGCTGATAAGGAAGTTTTTAGGAGGTAAGAGATGTAGGAGATTCAGATACATAGGAAAATGAGGATGAGAGTAACTAATTATGGGAATGAGGTTATAAACCTCCCACATTTGTACAAATCATAGGGAAGGCCCCGGGCTTCCCAGAGGATGTGAGACAATTTTATGTTTTTTCAGTAAGTGTAGTAATCCCAGCTGACAAGCAAGACACATAAAAGAATGTAATATATCTGTGCACCTCTGCGCTTTCCCTCCCACTTCCTACACATATAACCCTGATCTTTAAGGATATTATTCTTAGTGGTGTAAGATATATTTACAATGTTAAGTGCAAGATGGCTCGATGTGCATGAGATGAATGGGGATGCGTGGGAGGCGGGGAGAGCTCTGGGCTCTG
>NW_006297811.1:112494-114681 GCF_000327345.1 Myotis davidii | reverse complement strand
TGCCTAATTGCAGCTGAAAAGAACAATGATCCAGAAACACCCTTTGGGGAAGACCAGAGCTGACGGTGAGGTCAAGAGACAGAGGGTAGTCCCAGTCTCCTCATTGCAGTAGGCTTCTGGGGAGCCAGGAGCTTGTCACCAGGGACTCTGCTTCTTGACTTCTCCTCTGTGCTTGTAGAACTGTTCTTTCCCCTTCCTATGTTCACACTGTTGACCTCTAGGACAACCCTTTACCCAGTTCTGATCTCACAGCCACCCTTCCGAAAGTTAAAAGGAAATTGGTCAGGGAGAATATATGCAACAGATTCCTTTAGGAGTCCATGTTGCATAAATTCATGCTCATCTAAGAAAAGCCCAAATGTTCGCATTGCAGAGCTCTACGGAAAGAAGAGATGAAATGCTAAGCAGAATCTTTCTTAGATTTCTGTTTGCGGTGTGTCAGAGTGAGGAGCCAATTTATTGAAAAAGAACGGAAGTGATGGGAAAGGAGGAGATCGAAGTAACTCTCAGGGTAAAAGAGGAAGAACAGGGAGAGGTTGAGAAATGGTTTGAAAGCACGAAAATCTTTGACGCTTTGAGCAGACGTTGCTCTCTTCTCAAGTCTGAGGTTGTCCTCCGGCTTCCTCGTTGCACCACTTCCTGCTATTCCTTTTCTTCTGTCATGTTCCATCAAACCCACCATCCCAGGGTCCCCCTCCCTCGGGGTCTTGCATCTTTCTTCAACTATGTTGTTGTATATTTCTAGCAGGCCCAGACACATAGGGCCTCATTGTGTTGGTTCCTAACACCATTCACTGAATACTATGTCTAATTCTTCCCCTTGGGCGAGAAAGCATGAAAAAGAAATAAACCTGTTATTTTCACCCACCAAAATTTTGGGAGTTGTTACTGCAGCCTAACTGGGCCTGTCCAAACTAATATACATATGTATTATAACAGTGATTTTTCTAAAAACAGGAGCAAAATGTATGCGATTTTTATGTAACAGGACTATAGGTTCATGTTTGTGTGCATGTCTGTGTATGTGTTTTGTGGGGAAAGAAATGTACTTTGAGATAAAATAAGAAGACAGAACACTGACAGTAAGAGAGTTAGTTGAATGCTAAGGGGTATCACGTTGTGCAAGATTGTTTTTCTCTAAGTCATCCCAAATAATTCTGGTTCTTGAAATTTCTTTTGTACTTGATTTATTCTTAGGACTTCCTTTGCTGCCTACTGTCCCTCCTTTCTTTTGTCATTGCTTGCCTTCAGAGTGCTCCGGGCCCACCACAAGCTACGACTTTCTACTTCTAATTTGTGCCTTAGAATTGAGAGTAAATTAAAAGCAATTCGATTTTAAATGAAGGATTAAAGGAGACCTCTGTGAATAAATAAGGTATCACATATAAACACTTCTAAATAATAAAATTAACATTTCATAACTATTTTTGGTATATTAAGCACTTTCACATTTGTGACCACTTTCAATTCTTGCATCCCCTGTATGATCTTGACTGTTTAGAAAATGTTTGCATAATGCCATATCCATGTTTCTAGCCCTAGTATGAAGGTTACCGGATAATGACAATCTATGATAACTGTAATCTTTTCTCAAGTATTTGCACCATCCACTTCCCTGTAAAAAAACCTTTAACTCCTCACCGTTGCTATGTGGTTTTCAGTGCTTCCTATTGGAGAAACACCAGTGTCCCAAAAAATGTATACACATTTTGAATAGTTATTCATTCCAATGGGTTAAATTTGAAAAGAAAGAAACATGAATTGAGCTACCAGCTGTTAAGTGTGTATATACATGTTTTGGGGGACGCCTTCTATTCACCCCTACCCCGTTGATATGGGGCTTGGCCATATGACATGCTTCCACCTATGGAATGTGAGCAGATGTGGTGTAAATCACAGCTGGAAGATTTAAGAGACTTGATCATTTTCCTCCAACTCTTGCACTCTTTCACTTCTACCACCAGACTGTACCAAATTGTGACTATCCTGTAGCCTGGGTTCCAGAAGGAAAAGACTCGTGGAGTATGGCCCGGCAACCATAGCCAATTTGTAGTCAAAGACCATATTATGAGCAAGGAATAAATGTTTGTTTGTTTTAATCCACTGAGATTTGGAAATTGTTTGTTTGTTTTAATCCACTGAGATTTCGAAATTGTTTGCTATAACAGCAAAAGCTGATATATATAT
>NW_006297811.1:109486-112439 GCF_000327345.1 Myotis davidii | reverse complement strand
TTTAAGCAGGATATTACTAAAGAGCAATATGGTTAACTTTTAAAATACTTTTACATTTCACTTTAGAAAGGGCTTGAAGCAGTGGAAGGAGTAGGCCCTTTGGCATCAAGTACACCTGCCACTTTATGAACTGCTTCACCATGACTAATATCAAACACTCTCCCAACAATGTTTTCTCCTCTTCAGCTATTTCTGCCAAAGGTAACTTTTCCCTTGCATCCCACTCAGACTCTTGTTAACCAACTTGAACATTATTATATTAAAATACATGAGTTCATTATAATCCTCCAAAACAGGAGAGCCAAAAATAAACTCATTAGTCACCATTGAAATAGTTTTGGCACTAACTTCTTATTGGAAATTAATGGAGAAAAGTGAAATGCTTAAATGTTTCAATATGAACTGTATGAACTGTTTTTGCAGTAAAAAAAAAAAAGTACTGGTTGGTGAGGGGATGTTCTTTGTTACAGAAGAATTTTAGGTAATAAATCACGAATAAATAATTATTTATTAATATTATACAATCACAATTTTAAAACCACTAATGAAATCACCATTTCAGTAAATGATTCTAAAACCATTTGGTGAAAGATTGGTGGGGAGCTGGATATTTATTCACAGGATGACAAATCATTACTGTATAGACTGATGGCTGGTGATAAAGAAAATAACAAGTTTACCCTGGAGGGGTCAGGCTGTTCATGTCATGATCTCTAAATGTGGAACAACTAGATACGATGAGCCTCTGATGTGATGTAAACGAAGTCCACAAACCAGTGATGAAGGATTTTTGTCAGAAAAGTAAACCTAAGTCTAATCAAGCCACTGAATATAAATAAGTTCATAGAATATGGGGAATAGATAACACGTGAGTCCCATTTGATATAGGCTTATCTTAGTTTTCTGTATTCATTAATATTATTAAGTTTTGTTTGTTTATTTTTACTATCCATCTTCCCCTATGAAATATAAGCTCTGATAGCACAGGGACCTAGTAGAGCCAATTTACCATTCTATTCCCAGGGTCTATTATCATGTTGGCACATCTTAGGTGCTCCGTACAAATGTGTGAAACACACAAATGAATGAACAAGTAACTTTAACCTTGTCAAACTTGTTTCCACATCTGTAAAATGAAGATGACAGCTTGCCTTAGAGGGTTCTTGTAAGGGATAAATGAGGTAACAAACAGGTGCCTGGTCCAGTTCCCGGGGCACTGCAGATGTTCAAGAAGTGCCATCTATTTGTCTCACATATTTCACACATCTGATGCTCACAATAACAGTATGTTATAGGGCAGGAATTTTTGCTCTCATCTGGCAGATGAGAAAATCCAGGCAAAAAACACAGGTCAGAAAGATGACTCTTGCTTAGACTTCAATGGACAGCCAACCACACCCAGAAAAACTTGGCTTTTATTTTTCAACACCTGCAATGACCCTCACCCAGGTTTGCAAGATTCATCACCCGCCCTCCTCCCTTCCACTCAGCCCTGTGCATTCCTGGGGTGGGAGGTGCTGGGCCGGCTGCTACCTGGCGGGCTGCCTCTCAGCACAGAGTTGATGCTCCACATTCCAAGGGCCCCGCTGAGTGCTGCCTATAGAGCCACACAGTTTTTTTTAAGTTGTCCTCGCGCCAATATGCTGCTTTACAAATACAGGAAACCATGTAAATGTGTTCTGTACCTTCTTGGGAAGGGCTGTGGGGGAGAGCCCAGTTACCACACCACACCAGACAACGCCCAGCGTCCAAGCTGTGGAGCTGAACGCAGGTGCACATGCGCTCACACACAGTTCCAAAGCCCAGCAACAATATCAAATTTTTATGCAGTGTGGCCTTCATGATCCATCTCAACTGCCCTAACCTATATAGATGGTGGTCCTTTCACTTCCATTGGGTTTGGAGGGAGTGAGTCCATGATTAATTTCTTCCACAGTCACTTTTTTAAAAAATACATTTTTATTGATTTCAGAGAGGAAGGGAGAGGGAGAGAGAGAAACATCAATGACGAGAGAGAACCACTGATTGGCTGCCTCCTGCACGCCCCCCACTGGGGATGGAGCACAACCCAGGTATGTGCTCTTGACCAGAATCGGGGACCCTTCAGTCCGCAGGCCGATGCTCTATGCACTGAGCCAAACTGGCTAGGGCTCAACAGTCACCTTTATGCCACGAATTCCAGAGATTATTTGCACTCCTAGTGCCTCCTTGACTCTGGTGCAACCGCAGCCACTGAAATTCCACGGAATCCATTTTTCCTAATAAGCTTGTTCTCCGGCTCCCCATACGCCTCACACATGAGTCTTGCTGCACCATCACCATTTCCTGGACATTCTTCTGAGCAGTCCCTTTTCAACCCTGTGTCTGTGTTCTCTGTCTCCTCCCTCTCAAAGTGCTTGCCTGTAGTCAGAAAAGTTAAGATACTTTTCTCCTTCCTCCAGGCCTCATCTTCCCTCTTCCAAACTCCATTCTCATGGCTAACTTCAATAACGGTCAATGTTAGCTCTTGCGCACAATCAGAGAAAAACCTATGAAATCCCTAGGCTCAGTTCTTGATGTTGAATGAGAAGAGAATCCTAAAAATCCTTATTCTCTCAAACCTATTGCCTGCCGGCAGATTCCTTTTTTTATATATCTAAAGCTGAATATTAACTTTATGGGATTCAAATTAGATTGCTACAAAATGCCACAAAATGCCCTGTTATAAATGTCATATTCTTCTCTACAGCTGTGTATTTAAGACAGGCTACTTATACATGCGATGGCCGTCACACCACTGCCCCTTTCCATATTTGGAAATAATCCTAGGCACCCCTAATGACTCTTTTATATGTCACTTCCTCTGTGAAACCATTTACAAGTTAGAGGGATTTTTCTGCCCTTACTTGGGACCCAATGCATTCTGAGAGTATCACATATAGTGCTTTCACATGATAAGTATTGTTAATACTCT
>NW_006297811.1:85246-109475 GCF_000327345.1 Myotis davidii | reverse complement strand
CTGTTTCCCTTTAAGGGAAATCTGCTGCTTATTTCACTTTCTCTCTCTCTAAATGCATGTTGGGATCCATGGGTAGGTGTTGAATGAATGCCTGAGAGCATGGTTGCTTTCCCTAAGCCGTATTACTGTTCAGTACTGGGTTCATTGTCACTGCTCTCCTGGGTGCTAGTAATATCACTAGATGAGAAGAGGAAGGTTTGGGTATTGTTTTATTTTACTTCATAGTTAAGAGCATTTAAAATAATATTTGATTTGATATAGCTGACTTTGAACTTCTGACTCTTCCTGTTGCAGTTGAGACCTACCCAAGTGCTCACACTAAAGCTGGCCCTGGATACGATATGGAAAACCAACACAAGGTTCAATTAAAAAGAAAATTCCTTAAGCAATTAAAACCACAGTTCAAGGTGTTACACTTTAATTTTTGTTTCTGAAAAGGAAGCTTCTACATAGTATCTGTTCTTTGTGAACCTAACAAGAGATGTGTGTCTACCTCCCTTTTTGCAAAGGGACTTCCTTTTTAAAAAGCCTCTTTAGAGGGCTTGCCTGCTCGTTGACCGGGTGTTGCATTCAACTCCCTTTGGAACAGCCGTCTCCCAGCTGCAGTTCCACATTCAGCCTGGAGCCCATTATTCCCAAATTCACCAACAAGGAAGCTACTCTGTTCTCACAGAAAAGGCCAAAAGCTGCTTGAAGAGCTCCAATATAAGTCATATTTTCCATTTTTATTTCAATTTCTTTCTGACCCAGACTCGTCCTCTTTGATCGACTACTTTCCTAGAAGCCCGTGGTTTGGAGATATTAGATCCCACGGCAGCATTAGCACCAGACACTTTAAAAAGCTCCTATGGTGCGTACATTTTCGCCGAACACTTTAAATATTTTGTGGTTTTTAATGTCATGCTATATTGGAGTCAAGGAGCCATGGGACTTATTTAAAAAGTCAAAGAATAGAGGAGTATATAGAATGGAGAAAACGATAGCTCCCCTGTGCGGTCCAATCTACGCCGCAAATCCCCTTGGCCTTGTGAGAGGTAACCTTGCCGCCCCGTCTTCCTATGCGTTTCCTGTGCAACCACAGATGTATTTACTCATGTGGAGGCAGCTTTTTACACGTTGGATGAAAGCAAGAGTGAAGCGTGTTATATATAGGTCAACATCTGGCTTCTATTATGTGTTGGATGCTGCAGACAATGAAGGAGCACAAAGGCCAACTGCATTATCTCTGCCTCTCGTTCCTCCTCGGGTCACACACACTCAGAAACACACACACACACACGCACAGGCACTTTTCACTTAAGTGGTTTCTAACATGCACACTGTGTGTGACACGCCAACCTTCTCCCTCATCGTCTTCCCTGTCAGCGCATGCGATCATTCCTCGTGATTTCCGGAAGGCAGGTTTCCAGAAGGAACCCAAAATGATGCGTGCTTTTGTTTCCGATTGATACCACCAAATAGCTTCCAAAAGACCACAACAACTGCATTCCATTTTGTGTATGAAAGTCCAAGATTCCTTACACTCTCGTCAACACTGGGTGAGGGAGAAATCCTTACGTTACGTACGTATGGAGAAGTAAATTTAAGAAAAATAGACACTGGAGTTTGTATCTCGAATCAGAGAAGAAACACTTTCAAAGTCTATTTGTTTCTTAAGTTTTACAGCCACACATAAACTTTCACATAACCAGTACACATCACTTCCTGATTAAACCGAGTTATAACCGTGTTAGTTATAGCAAATGATGCGCTCCTCTAAGAAAGAGGATCCAAAATACAGTGGCTTAGAGAATATGGGCATTTCTTTCTCGTGGAACAGAACTGAAATGTGTCGTTTAGCTGGGCACAGATCTGCCACATGCGGTCACCCAGAGACCAGGTTCCTGCCTCCCTATTGCTTTCCCACCATCTGGAACACAAAAGAAGCTATATCTCCATCACATCCAGCGAGAGTCTGGAGGTGTTCTGCCCAAATTTTTGTCTAACTAAGAGGCTTGGATTCAACCTCAACTCTATGCTATGTTTGATAACATAAGAACAGATTCGGTGGAATTATCGGTCTTACCACACTAAATTCTCAACTATCATAGTAATGATCCAGGGACCTGAACTCAGCGAAGGAGGTAGCGTTTCCTAAAGTCAAAACCCAGAGAGAATTGCAAGTATTCAAAAGGCAATGTTTTTACATAACATGTGCTTTAAATTACACAGAAACTTTCTTCCAAAGATACCTTTTTAAAGTGTTTACTCCTATTTGGTCTATTCTAGGGCATCTACAGTAGCTGGTCCTTTCTCCTTATCTGCGGAAATGTCCTATAAAACCTGCCATGACTTAGAACAAAGTTCCCAGGACACACCGCTTGTTAGGGTTGTGTTGTTGTTTTACCTTCAATTTGTGGCAATTTCATCCCATGTTCAATTATGGGCCACTTTTCAAAAGGCTAGACCAAAACCAATTTGTAATGACATTTTGAAAGTATACACAAATAAGCCTAAAGAGAATTTGGTGTCTAGAATAAAATTCACCAAATGCATGCTTCACAGCAAGAAGGCCATTTGAACACTGGGCCTGAGACAGAGGGTGGAGGAGCCATAAAGCCCTCTGGTTGGACTCCAGCCCGCACTGGAGGACATGCCTTACTTCTGTCTCCCTGGCACAATGAACATATTTAACTAAATGCATACAAAAGGGCCTTTATTGTTTTCTGGAAGATGATAAGACCAGCTGAATAGTTTAATGCCTTTTTTGGCACTGAGAGATGGAGTCAGGGAACTTTGGCAACTCAAGGGGAGCAATAAAATGGCCACGTGAAAAGGGCACTTTGGAAATGCAGTAATGACAGCAATATGAGATGCATTTGCAATCAAGATTTACTGCTGGAGATGTTACCACAGCGTCTGATGTGCTGTCATTCTCTACTGAAGCAGGCAGTTTGCTGTTAGAAGAGAAGGGAGTCTATCATTAAATACCAATAAAGGTGACTTCAGGACTGCAGCTTGCAGCCGACTTCATTCTGACCTCATAAATAAGGTATTCTGTGGAATGTCCGCCTGAGCCAAGGACTGTATAAAAGGTGATACAATGACTAAGTACTCGACATAAAACAGAAGAGCAGGTAGTTTACCATTTACTTTACCAGATGGCTTCTTTAAGCACATCATAAATAATAAGTGAATGCTATATAAAAAGAATCAAAGGAAGAGAACGGGTGGACAAGTTTTGTTGTTGCTTTTTTAGCATGTGCATTTTACAAGATTTCTAATGTTTTAAAGAAACTTTGCTCGTTTTTCTGGAGAAGGTCACACCTCCGTCCTGTGTCCCATTGAGATGACACTGATTGGTCTCTTCCATGCCCATAAATGCTCCACGTGCCCATGCTTGTGACCTAAACATACATTTTACTTCTGGTTTAAGCTTGGTACAGTTTCCTTTCCCAAAATGTGTGCCTTGGACTTTCCTTCATCAGTAATTGTTCTTTCAGTTGAATACCACTCACCCATGACGAGGGACTCATTAGCTACTTAATGGGAAACAATATCTATAAAGAAAACTGTGCCCAGGCCAACTGCCTGCTCAAGGGCCTGGCTTTAATTTCTTGCCACCTCAACCTCCATCGCTCTTTAGGAGACTGGTGACAGGGTTCCAAATGGATTATTTGTCTGATGGCTTTCTAATAGGGAGACAGTTCCAAGAGAGTCAGGAGTGAGATGGCTCATCTTATGCACACGTGTGACCCAAGCCAAATGACGGTCCAGATGGCTGGTGGTGTAGGACAACACATTAACCTGTGGTGACATTTGTTCAGCCGACACACCTTTTCCTGGACTGGAAAGGGCTGTTTCCTTTGAAATATTTATGGCCCTGAAACTAAAGGTCATTTGATTCTTGTCTTTACCTTTACATGTTGATGAAAACTGACACAAAATAATGAAATCACTTTCCAAAGCAGGGAGTAAACTCACAAAGTCTGGCCCTTTCTGCCATGAGAGAAGTAAAGGAAAGGTACATACGGGATCCTGAAAGATTAATCTTCACCCGATATTAATGGGAGTTTTATTCCAATACCCAAGTGGTAGTGAATCCATAGAAACCGCTGAACATATTGTATTGCCTTCATCTATTATGTATGTGTCCTTTTAATTGTCAAACTCTGGGGCCCTGAAACAAGTGTGCCAGTAAAACTGAAAGAGGTAAATATCACAAGAGCACCAGCCACGAATAAAGGTCCTCTGTGCGCGCATCCTCAGAGGCATGGTGATGGCCAAGTTACTTATAAAACAGTGTAATTGTTTTACCTGACACTTTAGATTTATTTTTTTAATTTATAAGAAAAAGTGATCAAGCGTTAAAAGCATTTTTCATATTAAAATAAAGTTAAACGTGGGTTTCTTTTTTATTTTCTCTGCCCTTTTTGCAGTATGTACTCCCCTGGAGATCTAATGTCTTTTCCCATCAATCCATTGAAATTGCTGTCAACGTGTGTGTAAATGACTCCTTTGCTATTCAATCTAAGTGACCTTTCTCAGTCCTTAACCCATTTTACCTCTTATACATCCAAAAATACTTATCAAATATCTAATAAGTGCCGCCATTGCATTAAGTGCCAGGAAGAAATGTTGAGGTGAAATCTATCGTGGAATAGAGGAGATGAATATTAAACAGTTACAGAAACAATTATTTTATTATAGTTGACTAATAAGAGAATGGATATAGTATGTCCTTAGCGTGTTTAACTTGGAAAATATAATTTAATCTGAGTTGCCAATATCAGAAAAGTTTCCCCGAGAAAATGACTTCAAAGCTGAAATCTAAAGCTTTACTTATTCACCCAAAAATAGCTGTGCACAACTATGTAGCTTACTTATCTTCCATTCAACCAGTCAAAAACATCAGCTCGCCTACATATCACACAGTACGTTAATATTTATAATGATAATCTTGGATGAGAGAAAAACTTCAATACCCTCTGGATTATCAAAGTTGAATCACAATTGGCTAATATAGTTTTATGGTTCAGTATATTTTAATGTTCAAAACTTTTGAAAAAATTTTATTCGCATGCAGACTATATGATATTTACATTATTATTAGTCCATCCTATTTCTTAACCAGCTTGTACAACAGTATACTGAATTATCATATCAGTTTTTTTATTTAAGAGTTAATATATGTGTATAGATGTGAGTGTATGTGTGTCTGGTGTGTGTGTGTGTATGTAAACATACACACACATCAACTGTACAGTTGAAGCTATGCATGTAAAGAATTCAAAATAAGAAAAAATTCAGAGATCTCAAATAAATTTTACTCACCAACCTGACATGCCAATGATGTTAAAATAATTACAATGGTGTTAAAAATAGCCATTCTAAACACTTGTTTCATCCCTACCACATATCAGGCACTGTGCTAAGAATTTTATGCATATTACTTTTTAATCTCCACCATAATCTGATAGAGTTTATCTGTTAGCTTTTTCTTATAACAAACTACCCTAAAACAGGGGTAGTACAGAGACTTAAAACAATAGACATTAAATTTAACTCTCAGTTTTGCAGGTTGACAATTTAGATTAAGCTCAAGTATGCATTTTGTCTGGTGTGAGCTAGGCTCAGTAGGTCTTACGGTAGCTGGGTTCACTTAACTCAACAAGCAGAGGCTAGAATATAGTATAGTACCTGGTACATAATAGGCTTCTGGGTAGGCTGGGGCTGGCTGGTTTACAATGACCTTGACTAGCAGGTTGAGACAACTGATGCTTTTTCCCATTTAGTCTCCCATGCTTCAGCAAGCCAGTGTGGGCCTTTTCACTTGGCAGGCACAAGGTTTCAAGAAAGAAAGGGGAAACCTGCAAAGTCTCTTAAGATCCAGGCTTAGAATGCATGCACATCACTTCCACCACAGTATATACACCCAAGTGAGTCACGAGGCCAGCCCAGATGTAATAGGTAAAGAAGAGTCTACCTGTTGATAGGAGAAGCTACAAGTTCACACAGCAAGATCATGCAAAAAGCATGAAGGAACTTGTGGCCATTTTTGCAATCTATCACAATGAGGTAGGTATTATTTCTCCCTGTTTTATAGATTATAATATAAAACTGCAATGTAGCACAATGCCTGGCACAAACTAGACACTCAATAAACATTATAAAAATTTAAAAAGGAAGTCATGAATAAATTAAAAAATTAAATTAATGCATATTTTAAACAGAGCTATGAATCGGGTCTGGGTTGTCTGTTTCCATGGCCTGATTCTTTCTCATTACTCTATATTGGCTCCTATATATAAACAAAATGACAAATACAAGTTGAGAAATGACATGACAAATTTTAATAGAATCAGACTGTGCCCAGCTGGAGAGTCCTGTTGCTAGCCATGAGAGAGCTACATATAAACCAGTGACTTTAAAATATTGGGTAACAGCACAGGACCATGATCCCTGAGAGAAGAGCAATGCATGAGGAAAACTCTACAAGTGTTCCAAGCTGTTGCCCAGAAGTTTACAGACTGCAGTGCAGAATAGGGAAACCCAAATAGAACCTAGTTTGAGATTAGAGTTCAAAAAGGCCAAGATAGTTAGAATTTGTAGAAAAGAGTACTGGAGAGGAAAGAGCTGCACAGCAGAAAGCTCCAAAGATCTATAGAAAAATCCCCTGGTTGAGGACACATCTGTGAATGCGAAAGAAAATATCCAAAGCCAGAAAAAGAAACACTGGAAAGCGTAGGCTGAACAAGTTGTAAAGCTTAAATAGAGCTGAGAATAGTTCAGACTCCCACCAGCCAGAGTAGAGAGATTTTGTAATACACAGGGAAATGAATAGAGGACCCAGAGGGGTACTGCCTTAGTGGTGGAGCTAAATTAGCTTGAGAAAATAGGCTTCTCAGGATGGAAGTCTGAGAAGAATCAAACTGGTTTCCAAAACCGTACATGTACACCAGAACGAACCCACCCTCTAGAAAACCCAACAAAATAATCACAATATCAAGCATCCAATAAAAAATCACCAGCACACAAGAATCAGAAAAATATTTACCCCATAATCAAATAAAAATCAATCAACGAAAACAGACAGATATATGACAGAGGTAATGAAATTACAAAGACTTTAAACGAGTTACTATGAATATGATATGTTGTATGTATTCAAGAATTAGAGAAAAAACATTAAAATGATAAGAGATAAATGAAAGACATAAAAGAGAGAGTCAAATGTAAGTTTGTGAGATGAATACAGCAATATTTAAAATTGAAAATAGATATTGGATATAATTAAAAACAGATTTTTTTTTCAGGTGCACACAAAACATTTACAAAATATATATATTCCAGGCCATAAAAATCTCAATAAATTTCCTAAAAAAAGATTTCTTGCAAAGTATGTTCTCTTGCCACAAGATTGGTAAACTAGAAATTAAAAACAGAAAGATATTTGAAAACTCTCCCAAATTTTTGAAAATTTAAAAACATGCTTCTAGATAACCCAAGGGTCAAAGAAGGCATTCCATGAAAAATTTAAAAACATTTTGAACTTAATGAAAATTAAAATACAACATACTAAATGGTAGGAGGCAGCTAAAGCAGTGCTTAGAGGAAACTTTATAGCTTTATATGAATATATTGCAAAAGAAGTTCTCAAATCAATTATCTGAGCTTGCCCCTTAATAAGCTAAAAGAGCAAATTAAACAGAAGAAAGCAAGTAATAAAGGTAAGACCAGAGGAAAACAGAAAAACAATAGAGAAAAGAATTGAAACTAAACTAGTTTTTAGAAATGATTTTGTCCATCCAAGGAGGCAAAATGGATTCAACAGATTATAGGAAGCAGTATCAAATCATCTCCCTATACAAATATTATCGCTAATTACAGAAAAAACCTCAGCTCCCAGAAGACAACATTTACTGTTCCTCCTTGTTACTAAAAAGCATTTTTTTCTTCCTGTTTTCCAGAAAGTCTGGTATAGATATAAGTAGCCCTTTATCTTGCCTGGTATCAAAGTGGGGTGATTATATATGGAGGAGCTGCATTTAGAATACTACTCTGCTAAAGTATAACCTGGGAGAAAAATACCAGCCTGTACCAGACCCATGTCTGCAGTAAGTCTTTGCCAAGAAGATCTGAAGTGAAACAGAAAGCAGGTTTTGTTTTTCTCAGATAAAAGTTGAAGAAAACATTCCCCTCAGCCTCTAAGTGTGCAAATCCTCTTACTTTTGAAGCCACTTGCCTGTCACACTTATCTCATTTGATTTTCAAACCAAGAGAAAGAGGTTTCAACTCACAACACTATCCCCTTTCCCATTTACAGTACACAGTGCGGTGGACATTTTTAAATTTTACTGGAATGTGACCACCTGAGATGGTAGGAGTAAGATCTTGCAGAAGATCATGTTAAAATGATTAGCTTTCTTAGGTTTCATTGTCATCACTGCCGTGGTATCTAAGTGTCCAAAGTTGCCGGTGCTTTCTTGGGAATAAACTAACCTATCTTCGTGCATGCTATTTTAAGTCTTTCCACTTAATACTGCTTTTGAAATGACTTATATTTTCACGCCAGATGTAATCCCTTCTCTGACCGCACAGTGGTTTATTTTGAAAAGGCTGTAAAGAGCAAATTCTTTGAATCCATAATTTCTCAGTTGATACGACCAAGCTGTTACAGTCTCAGTGACATGTGACAGTTGCCTCTGTAACAAGTCATAATCGAAGGAAACTCTGGCAGCTCGGTGGTTGCACAATTTATATTCCACCATTGGAGGAATTAAGTATTTGGGTCTTGAATCCCAGTGTGGCCTGAGGAATGTTAGCCAGTCTCTTTTTCCAGAGCTGCGGTGTGCACACAACCCAGTTCAGTCCTTACACCGGGCTTCGTCATGATCCACTGTATACTGGGAGAATGTTTTGTGTGTGGCAAATAAATGTAAACTCATCCTTGTTTGGCTTCTTCCAAGCTGTAATCCATTAAATTCTCAATCAGTGAGTTGTTCCACTTTTTTAGTTTGGGAAAAGTCTTTTCCAGACAGCAATGTTGGCCATTCTTCTTTGCATAAGTACGTTTTAATTAGTCATAAAACACCACAGAGAGGCCCATCCAGGCTCACTCAGAGGCTTCAAAGCCAGGAAAACACAAGCTTTCCTAAAGAGCTTCTTTTCGTTCTCCACTCCAGAGCCCAGACCCCCCCATGTTAGAGACCCGAAAACGACATCAAGTCCTGGGTCCTCCAGACAAGCTGAGAACTGCCCCTAAACACACCCGTTACTAAAAATCCTAGTTGCTTCCAATAGACCAACATGTTTATTGGACTTACTAGAAGTAATGCTGGCCAAGAGGCTACCAAACAAAGATACCTCCTGTCCCAGGAAACTGGTAGAAGTCGCAATGGAATTTCCAGAACTAGCCTTCCATAGCAACCATCAGTCACAAGATCACTGAGTACTTAAAATATGGTGTTCTGGTAAATACAACCAAGATTTATAGCTAATATATCTCTGTTACTCACTTGCTGGTTGTATATAAATCTCTATCTTTCAGTGTCTCACATCTTTAAGATCTTTCTGGCTCTCAAAGTTTATGGTTCTAATGATATAAATATTCAAGGAGTAGGTTAAGGAGAGAATTTAATTATTTTCTACTTATTTTATTTTTAAATCAGTAAAATTTACATAAAAATTTCCACTTTATTTTAAGTGTACATTTCAAGTATTAAATACATCTGCATTATTGTGCAACCATCACCATCATTCACCTCCAGAACTTTTTTCGTCTTCCAAAACTAAAACTGTATTCATTATACATTAACTCTTCATTTTTCTCTGCTGCAGTTCCTTGCAAACACCATTCTACTTTCTGTCTCTATGAATTTGACTACTCTGGGTATCTCATCTAAGCAAAATAATACAGCATTTGTCCTTTTTTGACCAGTGTATTTCAGCATAATGTCTTCAAGGTTCATTCATGTTGTAGTATGCGTCAGAAACTTCTTCCTCTTTTAAAGCTGAATAATATCCTATGTATATATAAATACCACATTTTGTTTATCACCTGTTGATGGAAACTTAGGTTGTAAGAAAAAAATTGTTAATTACTTGCTATAGTGTTAATTTCCTTTCAGATTAGGTTTTTAACTACATGTCAAAATCACCTAGGAGTTTTTAAAACTACAGAGTCCTGGGTTTACCCCTAGAATTGCTAGATCAAATTTTCCAGAGTGGGGCCTAGGCATCCGTCTTAAGAAAACCAAGGGACTAGGTTCTCATAAAAAAGTAACTGCTGGGCTGTCCCTCCTACAAAGGAATTTTGTGTGGGGTGATGTGCATATGGATCTCTATAGCACACCCAATATACTCTCAGCCAGTTGTAGTTACAACTTAAACATGAAACAAGTCAAGAAGAAATACATGTGTGGAGGTGATAAGTGACTCATTCTTCTACCCAGAGGACAAATGCTGGAGTTGCAGCAAAAACAGAAAAACCCTGGCAGCAGTACATGATGGAAGACTGGCTTTTACTTCACTTTTTTGGTTCATGGTATTAAGGGACCAAATCATGGAGGTAGAATAGAATTGCACTTTGATGCATCAAAGCAGCTCCATATGGACGCCGACCAGATAATGAAAACTTTCCAATAACTGAGGATGCTAGAAGGAGACTCCTCCATAAAAATAAGTGTAGAGTTAGCATAGCCAAGGGGAAAAAAATCACACAGCCTGTCTTTTGACATTATACATTTTAATGCATGAGTAAGAGAGAAAAATTAACATGGAACTGATAAATATGACAACGCAGGGGAATAACAACTTCATATGAAGACAGACAATAGAGAGAATTAGAAAAAGCTGGCCATTCTCAAAAAGGATGTCAAAGGTATGACTTACAAAAGAGAGGCAAAAAACTAGCGTACTGAGCAAATACCAGATAGGCTCTGAATATTAGTTAAGATAATACTTACTGCTCTGGCAAATAAAGACCCCACATTTCAGTGGATCAAAAAATTAGTTTATTTCTCTAAAATGTGAAGTCTCTGATTAACAAATGGCTCTTCTCCAATTGGCAATTCAGGGAGCCAGGATCTTTCTACCATGTGGCTCCATCATCTTCAACACACGCTTTTAAGGTTGCCATGGAATGGGAAATAGCATGGAAGATTGCATGTGGAAGCTTTTATGGGCCAGATCTGGAAGTGGTTTAGATTGGTTCTTCATATATTCCCTAGGCAAAAATTGATGATAGAAACATACCTAACTTCAAGAGGGGCTGATGAATGTTATCTAGTGGATGCCAGGAGAAAGGCAAAGCAGGTTAGGTGACTAGCTAGTCAATCTCTAGCACTGTGCCTACAAAAAGCCTATACAATGAAATGCACATATAAGAACCCAAGAGGGAGCAAGTACTCAGTGAGATAAGGAAAGATCACGTGGAAATAACAGAGAGCAAAAACAGAAATGGCAGGGTATGTAACAAGCTTATGAAGCTTTCCCAGAACACGAAAGAAAAGGAAAAGGATCTAAAAATACTAAGAGAATATGATAGATATGTGAAGAGTAAAGAAGTGAGAACAGAAATTTTAATCTGAAGATACTCCAAAAGAAGAAACCAGAACAAAGAATAGATAGAAGTAACAGAGACATAACTGAAGAAAATTTTTAACACAAGAGACCTAGCTATGCATCTATGAATAACCAACCATGGCCAGGTAAATGAAATGAAGAGCTATGCATGCCAAACTCATTGCTTTTATGATGTGTAAATACCTTCCAATTGACTAAGATAGTAAAATCACAAGTTTATGAATGAGAAAACAGTGATATAAAAGTATTGGCAAATAAAATATGATTTTTCTAAATTATTCCAAATCTATATTCTTTACAAATACAGAAAAAATAATTTTCAAGGTAGAATGTGTATGAAAAAACATAATTCTCTTTACATTAAGCCCATATTAACCTATACCTTTTGAATTTTGAACCAAATGAGTGTACTACCCATCCAAAAGCATTAGAGTTTTTTTAAAAAAGACAATAGAGATGAATATTTTGAAAAAAGGATGATAATATCACAAAGACAAATTTTAAGTGAGTTAAATAATTAAATGTAAAATTTGAAACTATGAAACACTTGAAAGTTATTGGTAAGTTAACTAATTTTATTATGCATACGGGTATAAATATAATCATTTGTAGAATGAAGCATTTATATATAATTTATATAATTGGTTATATAAAAAGATTAAGTTTTATATGCATTTAGTACCAAATTGCAATTGAAAGCAAACTAGGAAAATGCTTATAAAGATTATGGAATATAGTGCTAATATTCTCATTATATGCCAGGAACTCATAATAAACCAGTGAGAGAAATATCCTACATTATTTTAGAAGAGTTAGTAAAAAAAAAAAAAAAAGAAACAATAATTCATTAAAGAAAAAAATGAACAGGAACCTATGCTAAATAGTGGACACATTTTAAATTTAAGATGTGCCTAAGTAAAAATATGCCATTTTCACCCTGTCAGGCTAATGTAGGTTATAAAATGGGCAATCTTATAAACTGTTTGTTGGTGAGATCATAAAGCAATTTTCCAGTATCTGTTAGCATATTTTAAAGGGCATGCTCCAGTTGCTGTCTTTAAGTAATGAGCACTATGCATCACTAGTTTAAGCAACAGAATTTTTTTTTTCTTATACGGCCAGAAATCAAAGATGTGGTAGACTCTAAGTTGGGTGCATTCAATACCCCAAACACAATGTTAAGAACCCTATTTCTTTTTATCTCTCCATTGTTTTGTTCCCAGTGCGTCAAAGAGAGCTGAGTCTTTCCAAACATCAGAGCCACAGGGAGAAAGGGGATTGCTCTTCAGTAGGAGCCAGAAAATAATCTTCCCAATAAATGGCACTGAGACAAACGGATAACCATATGTACCAGTTAAGAGAATGAAGTTGAACTCTTCACACCATATACAAAAATTAGCTCAAAATGGATCAGACTTAAATGTAAGAACTAAAACTATAAAACTCTTGGAAGAAAACACAGGAATAAATCTTTTTGACCTTGGATTTGTCAAATGATTATTAGATATGATACCAAAAGCATGAGCAACAAAAGAAAATATAAACTGTACTTCAAAATTAAAAACTTTTGTGCTACATAGTACATAATAAAAAAGTGAAGAAAATCCACAAAATGGGAGAAATCTAATTTGCAAATCATATATCTGATAAAGGAATTCTATGTATCTAGAATAGGAAGAACTCCTCCAAATCAATATTTTAAAAAACAACCCAATTAAACATGGACAAAGGATTTAAATAGACCTTTCTTTTTTTATAGTTTTTATTTTGTTTTTTAATTTCTTTATTGATTGAGGTATTACATATGTGTCCTTATCCCCACATTGTAGACTTTTCTTATTTCCCTCCACCATTCCACTACCATTAAGAAGTAATTTCTTACTCTATCAAGACAAGCTGCTCTTTCAAGTTCTTAAATTCCTCCATAATCACACCTCAACTCTTCAATATGCCACATTGCTCAGTCTTTAGAAATGTCATGTCCTTTCACAACTAAAGAAATGCAAAATGCCAATGTTCAAAACCCATTAGCTATTTTGTTTTTCACAGGTCCTCTGAGGATGTCTTCTTTGGCCGCACCAATGTCCAGAGTGACAATTTAAGCCTCACTTTCTCCTCCCCAGAGGGTTCTAGTTTCTGACCATTTCCTTTAAGAGAGCTATATGCTATACTGAACTGGCCTCTAATTATTCATATACCTATGTTAGTAACCTCAAAAAATCATTTTTTGAAAGTAGGAGTTATTCATCTTATTACATCTTATTCATCTTATTAAAAATTCAATCAGTGTTTTTTGATTGATATTTTGCTTTATCGGCTCTGAAGTTGAAGAATGAAATGTCATAGAACTGTTAAGATTGTTTAAGGGAATAGTTTAAAACTATCCAGGTTATCTCCAAATTAAGTATTACTTTAATGTGCTATAAATCAATATAGCATAGAACAGCCTAGAAGTCTTATTTAAAATTTTATTTTCAAATTTCACAAATAACTAGCACTTTAATTTCCCCCACAACACAGATTTTGAGGCTGATCTTTGATTCTAAGCTGGCTTCCTCTTTCTTGTGCCTTACAGCTCTGTGGGCCACTTTTGGAAGCCACATGTTATTTTGGCATTTCTCTGGATTCATTATACAAGTAACACATTATTTCCAGTTCCTGGGCCATCTGAAATAAGTAAAAATTCTACCTTGTTGCAGGCAGTTAATGACTGGATGAGCCCCAGTCAGGCAAAAAGGCAGTCTGGTCTCTCCACATGCCAAACCTAAAGCAAAGATGGCTAGAAACAGGCTTGAAGTGTCCCAAAAAAACAGGAACTGACTTGAACCTCACTTAAATATAAACCAAATACCATAATGAGGTTTGAAATAATTCAAACCCCCATCTTTATTAGTTCTGTTTGTCTTTTTCTGCTGTTGGTGGTGGTGTTTTTAGTACCCTTGAACCTTTCTTGGGTTCTAGTCTGAACTGGAAGTGCCAGAAAAACAACAAAAATACTGTGATTGTATTTATGGCCTAACCAGAGTGGGAAGCAATGGAAATATCAAGACACCATAATTAAAATCCATCCAATTGCAATTCTTTCAACAAAAAAGAATTCAAATAACAAGACCATAGTCAATGTGGCTTTAAAAGGGGCTAAGTCTGAGGCCCACTGACAGAGTTATTAAAAAGTACATTTATATATATATATATATATAAATCTGGAAATAGAAAAGAAGAAATGAAACTGCTTATTTGGGAGCAATTGAAAGGCAAAGGTGTGAGCATATGTAAGTGAAATCTACTCAAATCCCAGTATCCATTTTGACTATATCAATGCCTTGCTTAGTGCTAAGTAAAAATGGATGGTTATATTTATATTAATTCCTTGCTTCTTTACAATGTCTTGAAGATATATTATAAGAATAATTGTTAAAGGAAAAGAAATAAAGATATGGGTCAAATACAACCAGAACAACCAACTTCTGAATAACTGAGACAGAATCTTACAAAATTGTAACTGGAGGTAGATTTTCAATACGAGTAATAAATCCATATATATGGGCAACTACCATGTTCTCAGCCTTGTACAGACTGCAGACCGAGTGAGAATTTTGGCTCTAGTAACTGAACCAGGGAAGAACAGCTTTAGGAGGAAAATGATGGATTCTAGCTTAGACAGGTTACATGTTGAGGTGTATGCAGCAGGCACTTGGATAGTCAGAGCCTGGGGAAAAGCTGGGAGCTGGAAACAGGTGTTGAGTGATCTGTAAGGTGAATATAGTCTAGAAAGAGAAGAAGATGATGACAGAGCTACATATGGCACTTAATGGGTGGACAAGATGAAACAGAGAAACCAGAGAGTCCAGGGCCAGCTTCATGGGTGTGTATCCCGGACAGTCTTATTCCATGCTCAGAGGTCTCCAAGCCTCATGAAATGTTCTACTTCTATAGTCTAACATTCTCCATCATTTTATCTCTGAACCTGTGTTTTCTAACTGAAGTTGGATAGGACACCGGACATGTGTATGAGCAGAGGAGATGTGTGCACCATGCGTGTCCAGCAGGCCTTGCCTCCCTATGCACAGGCAGCATCTGCATGTCTCCTGAGCACAGACTTCCAGAGCCCACGATGTGCGGGGCTCAGCACGTCTCAAAGTGAGTGCAGGTGAGCGTGTTCCATCTTCAACTCGGTTGGGGGAGTGGGGACGCCTGAAAGTCCTGAAAAGCCACGATTTCTGTTCAAACCAGAATTTGCTGTTTTGAAAGAAATCAATGACATTCTAGGAAACATAAACTGAAAAAAACCAACAACAACAAAAAATCCATCCTCTCCTGTCCTTTCTTCCCAGCAAGGAGAACACTTACACTAAAAATGATGACACAGAAGGAAATAAAAAAAAGGACCAACCCACATTTCCTTTTCCTTTCAATCCTGCCTCATTCATCTGTGGCCCATGGTTGAGAGTGGTGGCAGGATGTGTGCATGGAATTTTAAAAGTTTGTTTTATGTAGTGATTCCACGATTCTGGTAAGAATAAGATACACATGTGTATAAGCCACAAAATACTGATTATGTCATTTCAGTAAGTCTACATATAAACTAAATGCTCTTAAATGTGCACTTAAAATTAGTATTGTCAATGTAAAGTTTACACTAATAATATAATTTTAATTTTTCTTTACTTAGAATGACATTAAATAGCAAATAGATAAACAGCATCACAGTGAAGAGAAACTGCAAGAGAAATAAAAAACCTTTATGTGAGTATCTAGTGGTACTTTTTCCTGCGTTTTCAACAAGGGAACCCACACTTTCATTTTGCAGTGGGCCGTACCTGAGAGCATCATTAGATTGAAGTGAAACCATGATAATCAGAGTCAGGAAGACAAAGAAGTGTTTAGGAGAGAGGATGTTTGGTATTTGCTCAAACACAGCCCTGGAGCAGCCCTCTTGCTGGCAGGTGGGGAAGAGACAAGACTCTCTAAGTCTGCCCTCCCGGCTGACATAAGCCAGGGCTCTGGGGAGATGGCTCATCTCTGACATCTGCCTTCCTCCCCTCCTGTGCCCAGGCTGGGGATTGAGAATAGACATTGAACATGGAGGTTAACCTGGTAACCTTTGAGAGAGGAATATGGGGAGATTCCCTAGACTGAAAGTTAGATTTAAAAGGATTAAGGAGCCAGCAGAGAACATCATTGCAGCAAAGATAAATTATACTTCAGAAGCATATAGGAAATCTAGATGGATAAATGGATGAGGAGTGGGTGGATGGATAAATGGAAGGATAGATAAACTGACTTATATACCTTCCCTTTTACTCTTTATAGATTAGGCAATATATTATGAGTTGGGAAAATGGGAGATGTTGGTATTAAGATATACGAAAATCAAGAACACTGAAAATATTGTGTAAAACATGCTATGCAGAACAAAATATACTTTTAGGTCAATACAGCACTTGGGTTAGAAGTCAAAAATGTGCTTTCATATATAGGTAACTTTATTTATTTTTTTAAATGTTTTGTCTCACCATTAAAGGAAAAGATGCTATGTCTATGAACAGGATGCTAGGGGTATTCTAGCATTAGGCCCTATTTGGCACTTTTCCCCCATTGATAAGTATGGGTTATAGTATGCTAAACATCTATACTCTCTCCTCATGTGTCGCATGATAGGCATCTGCCTGGTGTTGCCCAGAGATGGGAATTCAATCTGTGCCTTTGAAAGATGTTTCTCTCAATATGAAGCCAACTGCCCCACATGGGACTTGGCTCTACAACTTCTGCCTCATTAACATCTAATGAGTAGAGTTCAATGCCAAACGGAGAAATTCCTGCTTTGATTATTCCAGATCCAAGGGTATGGCATTGATCTAGGGAATGAAAATGACTCGCAGAAAATTGAAACACACCCTTCACTTATAAAAACACAAGCTGCATATAACATAAGTCTGCTTTGCATGTTTATACCTAAAAGACTAATACCAGTTGTAGTGAGATCGTTTGCTTTTCAAATATTTCCAAAAGTGTCATATTCTAGCCTCCTGCTCAGAACGAGTTCTTGGCCCCAAGTGTGCTTTCAACAGGTTCGAGGATTGTACAGGGAAAGCCAAAGTAGGAGCAAATCTATCTTTCTATGAATTGCCAACACTTGTTCCTGTTATCACAAGCCTGTTTTTACAGTGTGAACAAGTTTGGGTTTTAATCTCAGCTGAGAGACGCAGAGCTTGAGGTTCACTCACTTGGGTGGAAGAGGCCGTAACAAAGGATCTTGAAGAAAACATGAGGGAAAAGAGGCTCGACTAACCTCTGAAACAAATTGGAAAATGCAGTTCACTTGTAGACTAATACTCGTTTGAAAATTAATTTGAACAATCAGAGAGCAGGGCTTTCCTCTCATTTCATGGCTCAGGACCTCCCAACTCCACATCAAGACAGGAACAGACCCAGATCTCCTGTCTCCCACTATCCATCAAATACCTGCTTCAGACTCAATAGCAATGCCTAAGCCAATCATCTGTGCATGCCTTCTAGGTGCCAGCAGTCCCTTTCAGAGCCCTGATCATTTGTGGTGTGTCTTGAGGATGCTAGCTAACTGTTCTTTCTTTCCTGGAGTAATTGCATGTTTGAGTTCAGAGCAAAAATACAAATAGCTAAGTGACAAACATTCTCTAAGTCCACATGATTCACATACACATGATATTAGAAAGGAAGAAGCTACAGAATCTCACTGGAGGACTATTGTTAGTCTTCCAAATTTTACAAGGAAGAAAGGGTGTTGTGGGCTGGTTGGAAGTATCTGTGAATTATTTGTAACTTTTACTCACTGCCTCAAATATCTGTGAGTCAGTGGCATAAATAACAGGGATTCTGTTGTCTTCAGTGGTAGCCCAGAGCTCACTATGAAATTGTAAGACTATAAATAAGCTTAGGGTTGTCCAGATGTTAGTCACCTACAAACCACTCCACAACGGCCATAGATTAACATACTCTCTGTACTCTTAATCTCTTCATATTTTTATGTAGACTTTCTTGGACTTTTAGAGAGTCAAGTTTATCTATTTTAAAGAAAAACTTTAAAAGACTGATATACTTCTGCTTAACTGGATTGTATGTTCTGAGGAGTATGAACTTGATCCTATATTTCTCCTGTAATCTCCTTGGCCCACAGCTCTGGGTTATGCTTATAATAACACAGTTCGTTTGACAATGCTCAAAAATGAGGTCAGCTTTTCTAACTTCAAGGAATTCAGCACATGAATAATTTTCTACACACAAAGCATAGAAAATTCAAAATATTAATTTCCATGTGTGATGGAAAGGGAATGAGAAAAAATTACATACAAGACTCATAGGACTTCAGAGTTGACATTCTGTACGATCTTTTATTCGAAGAGACAAGAAAATAAATGTCTCCTAAAGATAGGCTCTTGAGAAAACAGTTTCTTGTAATCAAAAACATATTAGCCCTTGGAATTGCATGGTCGTATCAGCCATTTTAGAAAGGCTCATGTCAATATTCTCAATCAAATCCTCACTGATGAAAAGGATAGAGAAGTGGAAAAGGTGGGTCAAAAGCAGAAATAAAAGCCGCTGTTTGCTTCACTGTTTGTGCCCAGCTTTGAAGAGCATTCACTATTTTCTTTGCTAAAAATTTTCTGAGTGTCATCAAACTGAGAACTTGGGGCATCTTGTCTGGTTTTGGGTAGAAAGTAATTACCATCTGCACCCTACAAATGTGGGCAAGCTTGCACTGAAATAAACCATCCAAATCTATGACGAACATCAAAATTGTAGACATAAGGAGCAAAGCGGAAAATTGTAGTATGACAAAATAGCTACATTTAATTATGTAAAATTACATAGAATTTTCTTCTTCTTTAGAGGTGCTTTATTTAAACTTACAACAAAAGGCACGTCTCTGGTTAATGCAGCTTTTATTTCAAGTCAGGGAGCTGACAGAACATTTATTAAGTTTGAAATTCAAGCAGGTTGCAATTTTTAAGGTTTTAAGTCCTTTTTTTTTTAGAAAATTCTTTAAGTCTAAAGTCAAAAATAAAACTAAAACAAAACTGTGAGCCCAATGTGATCTCCTTTTTCACATCAAATCTTGCATGTGCCCTTCCCTGTACAGGCTTCTCTGCTCTCTTCCACAGCATAAATACCCACTTTAGGTTCCAGACTCTACTACAAACTTTCTCTTCTAGGGAGCATCCCAAGACACTGTTCTTCCACACAAAGCTTGGCAGGTCCTGCAACAGTCCTTAGTGGCCTATCCCTGCTCATCCTGAGAAGGTGCAATAGTGACCCCGCACTATGTAGCACCGGGAGGGGCACTCTGGGTAGCTGGCTGGATTGCTGGAGGAACAAAAAATCAATGTCAACCTCTGATTCCACTGGGAAGTCATTAGGCATCATCATGCCCATTATGTTCATTGGCCTTCACAGCTCCTTTCCTAGGTAACCATCCATGCATCTTCTTAAAAAACAAAACAAAACAACAACAACAACAACAGTTCTGTCCTGGATATAAGAAATTGATTGAACCAGGGACTGGGGGCTAAAGAGTTCACTCTGCGTTAAATAATAAGATCAGATTCCCTTGACCTAGGGCAGGGGTGGGGAACGTCTGGCATACGGGCCACATAAGGCCCCCCAAATCATTTGGTCTGGCCCTGCCAAGGCATTAGGGATGATTTAATTGTTTGACCAAATATAACTGGTTAATTTTTAAGTTGATAATTTTGTATGGCCTAAGAATTATGTTATAAATATCCGAATGGTCCTTGGCAGTAAAAAGGTTCCCTGCCTCTGGCCTAAGGGATTGAAAAAAAGAAAGGAAATTACCACGGAAAGCATGAAGCAAGGTTGGGCTGACCACATGAGGAAGAAATAGGAAGTCCGTTTCCTTGTGTGGCTTCAGAGGCCAGATAGGTCCCAGTTGCAGCCCGTGCCTATCCTTGCAATGGATCGGTATTTCCTGGAGACATCCTGGCACATGCTTGGCTTATATAATGACACAATACATAAATGTTCACTTTAAGTATGTAACTCTCAGGACCACTGTTTCCACACAAAATGTGACCTTCAGTCCTTGAACAGTTTCTCTCAGAATCTGCCTTCTCCTTCAGTCCCTTTTCAACCTATAATGCATGACCTCTGTGTGCAAAGACATTTAGAGAATTAAAGAAATAGGAAGTTGCCAACCCTCTCTCCACATGTGGCTTCTTAGCCTTCATGCCACAGAGGCTCCATGTCCCCAAACCATGCACCGATTCCTTTACCAGCTGCCAGTGTCTGCATGGACACTTGAGAAATGTGGCTGAAGCAGAGGGAAGTATCATTTCCTGTGGGGGTGGGTGCTCCTAGTTGATCACAGGAAGAGCAGCATCAGGAAGGACTTCCTGAGAGAATACCCCACCCCCAGGTGCTCCTCTGCCACACAAAATCCTCTAAAGGAGGACATGTCTATTCACCATTCACCTGCTAAGCTCTGGATAAGATACCTTCATTATGAAGAAATAACAACAACAACAACCAACTCCTTCTGAGAGAGGGGCCTGCCTCGCACGTGCCGGTAGAGATGTTGTCTTTCCCCGCCCTATCACAGCTGTGGACCGAGGGGACACCTGACTCCAGCCAGACCAATCAGTCCCCCTTCTAGAAACTGGAATTAGCATGAACAAATACTGAGTCTGTTAATTATGAAAACCCACGCTAGAGAGCCAGGTAGAGCATAAGATGGTGAGTGCCTTGACAAGGTCAGCAGGGAGAAGAGAATGAAGCTGGCACACAGCACAGAGGAGGCACCAAAAGGCTGCAGGGAGAGGTGGAGAGAGAGAGGTGCGGGTCAAAGGTGCAAACAATGCCAATGGCCTGTGTGGAGCCTGGAGCAGAGGTGCAGACGGATACTCCAGGGCTCCAGAGACATTAAAAAACAAAACAAAACACAAAAAAAGGTGTATAACTTTTTAATTATTGTAAGTCCTAGAATTCTCCCTGGGATCCATCCCACCGAGCATAAGCACAGATGAATGAGTAGACCTCTGGTCCTTGCAACAAATGGACATGCACCAGTGGGTTTCCTAACACGAGAAATAGTGTCATTAAAATAGCAATCTGTGTACACAAGGCTCCTAGTTTTAGTCATAGCTAATTCTAAATTCTAAGATCACTGTACATTTATCAATGTATTTTCTTCCATTTAAATCATTATTCCTGTAACAGAAACGCCGTATATTGTACAATTATTCATTGAGCTGTTTCGTGCATGGCGATGAATAAGGCAGGATTCTCCCTGCTGCGGGTCAAAGGTGCAAACAATGCCAATGGCCTGTGTGGAGCCTGGAGCAGAGGCGCAGACGGATACTCCAGGGCTCCAGAGACAGTAACTTACTTAATTTTCACCTACTTCAAAGAGGTTGTGAAAATTGATACTTTGCAAAGACAATCGCACAAGACAGGCAAACATTAGTTTAATTTCAGTAATTTGCACTTAATGCCTGAGGAGGTAAGTGTTGTTCTCTGGGCACAGAACTGGCATTTCATGAAATGGGTCCCTGCATGTTCCATCATGCCTCACCCGCTTCCATCACCACTTTAACGGTTAAAAACCAGGCACCAGAGAAGTCTGGGTACTTGGTGAGCTTGTCTGAGAACATAGCTTGCTGTAGAGCTGACAACTGGGCAGCATTCTTTTCACCCTGAGGTAGTATCCCCCTGATAGGTTTTCAAAGAAAGTGTACAGGCCTCGGGTTAAACCCACATATTGAACAACGAACAGGTTTTTTTTTGTTTGTTTGTTTTAAATATATTTTATTGATTTTTTACAGAGAGGAAGGGAGAGAGATAGAGAGTTAGAAACATCGATGAGAGAGAAACATCGATCAGCTGCCTCCTGCACATCTCCTACTGGGGATGTGCCCACAACCAAGGTACACGCTCTTGACCGGAATCGAACCTGGGACCTTTCAGTCCACAAGCCGATGCTCTATCCACTGAGCCAAACTGGTTTCGGCAACAAACAGGTTTATATCCTCTCCTTCCTGAGATGGCATTAAGATAATTTTTAAAAAGTGTTTTTAAAGTACAAACCCTAATGACAAAGACAACAGAAGAGGGGACATAAACATATCGTTGGAAGAGTGAGTTAATGAGAGAAAGGAGCTGTGCAGAAGAGGGAGCCTGGACCATGACAGGTCCGTCAACGGAGGAAGAACCATCTACAGGAAGAGGCTGACTGGCTGCGCCTAGACCCCCGGAGGGTCTCGGTGTGGCCCACAGCAGGCCTGAGGCCAGGGGAGGAAAACTGGGGACTCCCCCACCACTCCCATGAGGAGAACCAGGCATCTACGTGTACATAGAGGTTTAGTCCCTGGACAAGTTGAGGAGAACCTTTGGGATCAGAAAAACCTGGTGCAGAGCAATAGATGATGCACAAGGTGGGGAATGGAATTTAATGTTACAACCAGTTCCCAAAATCCAAGCAGAACTTAATAAATCAGGCTGCCACCTTGAGGTGTGAGATTAGAACATTTTTCTTGTCAAAAGCCCCTGAGGAGGTCCTTTTCTGTGCTAACAATGCTGGAACCTCCCCAAGTGGCAGCTTCCTGACTGATCACCCAGAAATGAAGGGCACGGCCTGTCATGCCAGACACACAGACACATCCTGGGTTCTCCCGCTTAGCTTTTAAAAGAAATAAGGTACTGAGGTGATATTCATATAATATAAAATTAACCTTTCTAAAGTGAACAACTCGGTGACACTTAGTACATTCACAGTGTTGTACAACTATCACCTCTGTCTAGTTCCAAAACACTTCCATCACTCAAAGTCAGACCCCTTACCCATTAAGCACTTCCTTCCCCTACTTCCCCCACCAATCTGCATCTGTCTCCATGGATTTATCTGTTCTGGATACATCACATACATGGAACCATGTAATATGTGACTTTTGGTATCTTACTTAGTATGCTGTTTTGGAGTTCATCACATTACTACATATGTATATCAGGACTTCATTTATTTTTATGGTTGAATAATATTCCACTGTATGTATATACCACAATCCAAATCAGCTGTTGATATCTCAATCTTGGGGGGGAAATTGGCAATCCTATCTAATAAAAGAGAAACATGGTAATTGGCGTACGACCGCTACCCTTCCCATTGGCTAATCAGCGAGATATGCAAATTAATTGCCAGCCAAGATAGCGGACAGCAGCCAGGCAGCTTGAAACTAACATGAGGTTTGCTTGCTTCAGTGACGGAGGACTCCAACGTTCCCCGCCTGCCTTGCTGGCCTCTGAGCTTGCAGTTTAAGAAACATTGTAACAAATATAGAAGCAAAAAAAAACCCCAGAAACCTGCTTTCAGTGAGCCCGGGATCTCAGAGCTAGAGTTGATACAGAGTTTCGATTATAGAACGCAAACAAACCAGATACCTTCTTTCAGCAGCAGAGGCCTCAGAGCTGGAGCCTCAGAGCTAAAGCTGGCCCAGAATTTAAAAAAAAGAAAAAGAAAAAAGGAGCGGTTGTGAGCTTCCGTCACCCGCCAGCCTGAAAACAGCCCTCAGCCCCTCACCCAGACTGGCCAGGCACCCCAGTGGGACCCCCTCCCTGAAGGGGGTGTGGGCAGCCTGAAAACGGCCCTCAGCCCCTCACCCAGGCTGGCCAGGAA
>NW_006297811.1:79258-84659 GCF_000327345.1 Myotis davidii | reverse complement strand
GACCAGGGGCTGCACCTAGGGATTGGGCCTGCCCTCTGCCACCCAGGAGCAGGCCTAAGCCATCAGGTCATTATCTCCCACGGGGTCCCAGACTGGGAGAGGGCACAGGCCGGGCTGAGGGACCCCCCTTCCGCCCGAGTGCACAAATTTTTGTGCACTGGGCCTCTAGTCATCTTATAAAAGACCAAAAAAAACCCAACAACACTAAAATAAACAGAAAAATGGAAACAATATAATTCAGAAAGCACAAATTTCTAAAAAAGCCATAGCTCTAATATATATCCTGAGAGATTAAGAAAAACACACATATATATTTATGTGTGTGTGCATATATACATACACATATACTTAATGACAGCCTTAAATTAAGAAAAGGATGATGTGAGAAAAATAAAAAGATTAAAAAAAAAAGTTGGCCAAAATAAAAATAACATATAAAAGGTTAAGAGATTAGGTTAAGGAAATATTCCAAGAAGTCTGATGAAGGGACAAATTCTGAGAGAAATAGTAAGAGACAAGTGTGAAAAGAAAAGTATGCAATGTCTTAACTATCCTGAGACAAAAATGCTTCTTAGCCTAAAATTTTACACTCAGCCAAACTATTAGTCACGGGTGAGGGTACGGCCATTTTCTGACATGAAAGGACTCAGAAAATAAGTGTCCCATGAAGGCCTTCCAAGTAATCTGGAGGGTGTGCTCCAACAACACGAAAGACGAACAGGAAAAGCGTGGACCCAGGAAAGAGGGAGCTGGCGAGCAGCACAGAGAGCAGCCGGGGCCTGGGCCTGGGCACGGGCTGAGAGCACAGCCAGCCCAGAGTTCTGCAGGAAGACGAAAAACACGCAAAGCATCGCTGCAAATACAGGGCACAGATGCTCTGCCTTAACTTTTCCTAAAATGTACCTACACTTTTCATTGGCTCAAAAAATAGTAAGCTTGCAGTTAAACAAGTATCTTCCTGGTGGCCTACTACGACATGGGGCTCCTTGTGCTTGTTACTCTCCATGCGCCCTCTAAAGCCATGCTCCACTCTTCTTTGCCCTGCTCTGTCTCGGGAGAGGCTGACTTCTAGGGACGGCCTCCCCAGGCTACCTTGGCCTATGGGCTTGAAATAGAGTTTGGTCAATGGGCCAACTCCTCTCCCTCCTCATGCTGGTCCAGCCACTCATCTGTTTCTCTGTGGCCACACCTGTCAGGCAGTCCCGCCTCCATGGCCACGGCTGTCCCCAGGCTCCAGGCCACACCTCCCCACCCTTGGTCCTTCAGGTGAGGGGCGGCTATGCATTCTCACAGTTGCCAATTCCTCGGTGCTCCACCCTTCCTTCCCAGTCCTCTACATCTGCCCAGACCTTTGTAAATTGTTGCTTTGTGAAACTCCATTCAGTTAAAACCTTTAAATGTGACATCTTACTAGTACTTTCTGCTGTGACCCTAATAAATGTATGTCTTCATAGAAAGAGTCAAACTTTTACAAAGGCATTAGTACAGTGCGGCAGAAGATGAATTATTTCTTTTTAATCTCCCCTTCTGAGATTATCTAACAAATCATTCAGTGTGCGTGTGTGGGAGAGAGAGAGAGAGAGAGAGAGAGAGAGAGAGAGAGAGAGAGAGAGGAATGTATGGGGAAGAGTTTAAGAGGGAGAAAGAAAAAAACATTTTATTTCAGGTTCTTGCAGATATACAAAAAGATTCTTTATTGCTGGTGCTTAGGGGCTGTTTTAAAGAATAGGCAGGTTACGCAATGCTTAACACTTGCTAACAGTTAAGTATATATTCAATTTTTTATTACTTTGCAAAAAAACATGCTAATGAAGACAATCTTTTATTATAACATGTCCTCTCTCTAACAGTGCTATCATGGTCTCTATTCCTATACAAGAAAAATCATAAGTAATAATAAACAGAAAAATGGAAACAATATAATTCAGAAAGTACAAACTTCTAAAAAAGCCATAGCTCTAATATATATGTAATTATAGACATATAATTTTGCATCTTGACTTTTCCACTTAAAAGTATATAATGAGCATGTTGCTAAATATTTTCATATAATCATTACTTGCATATTCTGCACTGTATCTGATAATATGGATGTACCATTAATTACAAATCACAGCTGTTCCATTTTCTCTAGGCAATTTTCCCATAATCTATACGAAAATGTTTACTGTGCACAAAATAACATCAGAAAATCTGACAGCCATGAGGTCTTTCTTTAGAAGAGTAAACCAAGTTAGGATTAACATGTGCTTGCTGGGAGATGAGCCTGGTGGGATCAGCGGGAGAGAGCCAGAGAGTCTGTGTGCCCCAACACAGACAGGGACACACAGAAACAGCATCAATGGCATCCATACCTACACCTAGTCCCTGTGGGAGCAGAGGGCTTCAGGGCAGGTGCCTCCAGAGCTGCTGGCAGCAGACACATCTGCAGGGACCTGGAGCTGCAGCCAAGCACCCTGGACTCCCTGTGGCTATTTAAATGACTGTTCAAAAATAACCAATGGACACAGACAGTAAGGGGGGTGAGGGCATGTGCTGAGAGGTGGGAGCGGCTGGGGAGAGGTCAATGGGGGGTAAAGGAGACATATGTAATACTTTAAACAATAAAGAATTTAAATCAAAAAAGAAGCAACCCTCCAGTAATTCCCCCAAATAATTAGGGAAACCCTGTGAGGCTGTCTAGCAATTGGGACAGGATTTTTTCCGAAA
The DNA here is from genome assembly GCF_000327345.1 of Myotis davidii. Lineage (NCBI taxonomy): Eukaryota > Metazoa > Chordata > Mammalia > Chiroptera > Vespertilionidae > Myotis > Myotis davidii. Next base: position 81,950 of record NW_006297811.1, on the reverse strand, counting down.
ACACTACTTGTTACTATTAATGGAGCTTTTCATTTTTCCTCTGGGTGAGGGTAGTCTAGGCAAGATAAATTGTGTATCACAATGTTCGTTAGGTACACAGACATTCATATTGTTCTCTAACTTCTTTGAAACCTATATATATAAAAGCCTAAGTGACCATTCGACCATTCAACCAGTCACTAAGATGCACCCTGACCACTAGGGGGGCAGACGCTCAATGCAGGAGCTTCCCTCGGTGGTCAGTGTGACCCCACAGCAGAAGTGCCACTCAGCTGACCAATGGGTGCCAGACACCGGGCTCACAGCTGGCAAGCGCAGCTGCAGCAGCACAAGCCTCTCCCGCAGACACTCCCTCTGCACGCCTCTCTCCCCCAGGACCAGGACCGGGATCGGGCCCGGCATCAGGACTGACTGGGCGTGAGCCTGTGGCGGCTTCTTGGTCATGGGCACACCAGTATCACCCTAGGATGGGTGCGCGGAGACCACAGCGGAGCGGCAGCGAGCCTACCAAGCGGTGGCAGGCGCAGCAGGGCCAGGATGAGCAGTAGCAGTGCCCCGGCCCAGGCTTGGGCTCCTCCCCGGCCACCTGCCGCTTCACGCACTACTACATCCCTTGGGGGATGCTGGACTGCCGATTTCGGCCTGATCCCCACAGGCCATGCCGAGGGACCCCACCGGTGCATGAATCCATGCACTGACCCTAGTAGTTCACATAAAAAATAAATTAAGGGTGAAAGTAAATATATGCTTCAACAGAAGGAGGGTAAATATGGGGAATTTACACAAAGTATTCTCAAAGAAAAACTTGCTATTGGACTGAAAACAGGCATATTAAACTTCTTTGAAAAAGAAATTCCCAAAGGCTGCTGTTAAGCTACATGGGGAAGTTTAACAACAGTTGTAAGGTCTTAGGACTTCAGTAAAGAACTTTATAGGAACAAGCCCCCAAGAGGCACCTGGCTTCTAAAAAACAGATACTGTGGAACTGTTTGTTTTCCTGCCCTAGGAGGAGGTTGCCAGCATTCAACATTCAGGCAGAAAGTCTGAATTCATTTTTTTGATGGCTAAGACAGTTGACATTAACCCAATATCTGTAGCTAATTTGCATATCATAGATAAGAAAAAAAAATCAAGCATAATATATAGAACAATCTCAAAGGGGAAGGGTTTTCCTTGAGTATATTAAAAACAGGTGGATTTTCTTCTTTCAAATTGGATATATTCACAAGCATTTAGAATAATTGAATTACAATGCTTTGGGTTGCGACAGAAATGCAACTTGAACTAAGAAAAAAGGTAGTTTATTGGAAGGATCCTGGGGGTAGTTCCTCAAAGAATGAAATGGAGAATGAACAGATGAGGTTTCTCGTGGCAGACCTGGAGCTGTTTTGTGGTGACTGACTCCAGAGACTGGAACCGGGACTGACTCCGTCCTGCACTTAAGTTATCCTTTTCCTCGGTGCACTGGGTCCATTCTTTTCCAGAAAAAGATGGCCTTCCTTAGTAGGCAGGTGGCCATAGCTCTCTCCACAATAGCATTTTTTAAAATCTATTTGTTTGAAAAACCCTGAAGAAGGATTCTGATTGAGCCAATTTTGGTAACCTTCCATCAACCAGTCATTGTGGCCAAGGGGATGGAGTCCTACCTCTGGCCCAGTCTTTAGTCTGCACATTCCACCAATTGGGGAAGTAGCACAGATAAGGCCACTAGGAGGTTACTTTGAGCCAGGCTGGCTCTCCATTGGTCACTAGGAACAGAAATTAGGAGGATAATGAGAAATGACCACCAATTGCACCAGCCTCAAATTAACAGTTTTGAATAAGCATTCTTGCTGGGTTTGTCCATTTGCATATACATACATATTAACGTACAATATTGTCATAGAGCCACTTTAAAAAATACATGGTTTTGAAATCTATTTGAAGAAAGAGGCCTAAAAACACAAAAACAATGCTCATCTCTTGGGAACCCTAGCCCTACATAAAGGGCTATTTCTGTTCCTGATATCAATTACTATCAAAGCACCACTTTAAATATCTACAAAGTGGGCACTATCTACTTGCTTTTTGGGTACAAGGTCTTTTTTTAGTTCTTGGGCTGATGCTCACTCCACTGAGCCAAACCAGCTAGGGCCTTTTTTTGGTACAAGGTCTTAAGTACAGGCCTGCATTTCCTTTCACCAACACAGAGAAAGTCTCTATGGACCAGGCACTGTACCAGGCTCTGCAGAATTAATAGCAGACAAACAGACCAAAACCCCCTGCCTTTGTGGAATCAGTAAAACATTGTGGATGAAGGAAAAACAATTTCAAGATAGTAATAAGTATGCAGATGATCCAAGTGATCAACGTGACATTTTAAACCTCATTATTCTAATTCTTTAAAGTCACCAAATCTTATGAAAACTCATAGTAAGTAAAATATTTAGAGTAGCCAAGTAAGCCTCAGAAAGAAAATGTAGGATTTTTAGCAAAACGAGACCTTCATAATTATTTCTTAAAATGATGTAATAAAGGAGGAGAACCAAGATGGCGGCATAGGTTAACGCTGGAGTTTGCTGCCTCGAACAACCACTTCAAAAGTGAAACTAAAAGACGGAACGGACATCATCCAGAACCACAGGAACGCTGGCTGAGTGGAAGTCCTACAACTAGGAGGAAAGAGTAACGCATACGGACACTCAGAGGAGGC
>NW_006297811.1:69516-78823 GCF_000327345.1 Myotis davidii | reverse complement strand
CTAAGTGCTTCTGTTTCAAATACAATGTTAAGCAGAATTTGTTGAGATATGATTCATTTATGCTTGTCACTGAAATCATCTTTTTAAATTCTTTCCTCCATGTTTAACTAGCTATCTGCTCTTAAGACATAAACATTTTAAATTACATGATTAATACATGGATTTATGTTTGTAAAAATCTCAGAGTATGCAGAAATAATTCAGGAAATAGTGAATGCCGAAACCGGTTTGGCTCAGTGGATAGAGCGTCAGCGTGCGGGCTGAAAGGTCCCAGGTTCGATTCCGGACAAAGGCATGTACCTCGGTTGTAGGCACATCCCCAGTGGGGGGTGTGCAGGAGGCAGCTGATTGATGTATCTCTCTCATCGATGTTTCTAACTCTCTATCTCTCTCCCTTCCTCTCTGTGAAAAATCAATAAAATATATTTTAAAAAAAAAAGAAGAGGAAGAAGAAGAAAAAGGTAAAGATACTAGTTATGAACACGAAGTATGCATCTATCAACAAGTGAATCTAAGAATCAAGTGAATAAATAATCTGATGAACAGAATGAACTGGTGATTATAATAGAATCAGGGACATAGAAAGGGAATGGACTGCCTATTCTTGGCGGGGATGCGGGAAGAGACTGGACAAAAATCGTGCACGTATGGATGAGGACAATGGGTAGGGAGCGAAGGCGGAGGGTGGGGTGGGAACTGGGAGGAGGGGAGTTATGGGGGGAAAAAAGAGGAACAAATGTAATAATCTGAACAATAAAGATTTAAATAATAATAATAATAAAATGATGTAATAAAATATCCTAATAATAAAGACCTCTGCTTATCAATACTTGCAGTAAATGCTTAGGTTTTGTTAAATAACTTCCTCCCCTCAAACAAAGGGACTTTAATGGTATTAGCTGATGCCATCATTGAGGCATCAGCTAATATCACACAAAAGCATAGCTCCATCCTCACAGGACACAGGCATCCTATATAATAAAAGACTAATATGCAAATTGACCAAACGGTGAAATGACCAATCACTATGATACGCACTGACCACCAGGGGCAGACGCTCAGCACAGGAGCTGCCCGCTGGTGGTCAGTGCACTCCCATAGCGGGAGCACCACTCAGCCAGAAGCCGGGCTCATGGCTGGGAGCGCAGCCTCCATGGCTGCACTAAGGACATCCGACTGATGGCTTAGGCCCACTCCCCTTAGATAAGCGGGCATAAGCTGTCAGCTGGACATCCCCTAAAGGATCCCAAACTGCAAGAGGGTGCAGGCCAGGCCGAGGGATGCCCCCCGCCCATGCATGGATTTCATGCACCAGGCCTCTAGCTATAAAATAAAAGTTTTCATTTTTATAAAAATATTGAGCTTATAGTGTTTTCTCATTTGGAACTTTCTGCTTTTAACTTTTTCTTTCTTCTTGTGCTTCCTCATCTTTATTCTTACATTCTTGTATTTTCAGTTTTTATTTTTACAAGATTTAAAATCAAAGTCTGTGAATTTACCTCTGAGGAAAACCCTGGCAAAGGCACATCAGTGATCTTATATTCTAAATATTCTGTAATTGTTTTACATTTCCTCCGTGGCTCCAAAGTTATGAAGCTGGGTGTTTTTTTACTTCTAAGTAGTTGAAATATTTGTCATTAATTTGGGATGTGGTCAGAAAACATACCTTGTAATACTCTCTGAGGAATTTACTGGTTTTTTGGGGGGAGGGGGTTTTGGTGCCTTAGTATATGACCATTTTTTAACTGCTCATGCATACTTTAAAATGTAATTATTCTATGTTCATGGAGGCACAAAGTTTAAAATACATTTCTATTGAGCCAACCCTATTACTTATGATTGTCCACTTTGTCTAGCAAAGTGAAAGTAGAATGACAAAGCCTTGTACAACTTTTCTGTACATATCTTCTGTATTCATGTTTTGTTTACATTTTACTCTTACACATTTACAATATAAAGAATTTACGTCATATTCTTTTGCCAAATGTGGAACATTTGTTACATAAAAGTGTATATATGGAATTTAATAAAAAAACTGAACTACCAAATAATAGAGACAGACTTAGAGAGCAGGCTGACAGCTCTGGTGGGTGGGGGGTAATTGGGGGAAGTGGAGGGAGAGGCAGAGAGGTTGAGCAAAAAAGAAAAAAAAGAGAACCCATGGACACAGATAACAGTATGGTGATTGGGGGGGGGGGGGGAACCAGGGGGAGGGGGGAGAGGTGGAGGAGGGCATATAGAGGATAAATGCTGAAGGAAAAAATAAAAATAAATAAATTTTCAAAAAGTGTATTTAAGGTAATTATTTAGATGTATCATTTTATTTAATCTGTTTCCATTCTTACCTCTGATCCTTTCCAGCTGTGATTTCCTCATCCTTGTTCTAATTTTATTTCTCATTTTCCAGGCAAATATCTTTAATTACCATATTCAGGGAGGTATCAGATATCAGGGTTTCAAAATCTTTGCCCATATATGAATATTTTCTATTTCTTTCCAAACTAGGTGGGCTAACGAAGCATATCAGTCTCCAAACTTCACATCTCTCTTGGCAATTCCGACATGTCAGCCTTGAGGTCATGTACCTGACCCCAAAGCATTCTGCTGTAGGTAATGCTGTGTGACTAGCTGGTTAACGCCTATCAGTTGTATTCTCAGGTGACCTTGGAACTGGTAGAAGTTTGAGGACCAGTCTTGTAGAATGCAGCGTTGTTGACAAGACTGAGGCTACATCTTGGGTCTGCACCGGCCACCTGACTTTCTATTCCGAGGTCCCCGCTGGAGCCTGGGCCAGGGCCATGCCTGTGGCCAGTGCTGGTCGGCACTGGGGTTGGCAGCCCCTCCAGAGCCACATGTGGTGGGGAGAGGGGGTTCTCTAAACAAACGGCAGCGCTGTTACTAGAAGGTGGGGGCAGGGATGCCAGGCAGCCAGAGACCACACGTGTCCACCACAGGCAGGCTGATGGGAAAGGGATTTCACTAAACTGAATGGAATGTCTACGGGATTCTCACCAAGACTTCGCAGATTATGTGACTTAACCCTGAGGGACTGGATTGAGGTCATTTCTGGACCTTGTGCATTTCTTTTGCTAATGTACACAGGTCAGTTTACTCCGCGTGGGTATCTATCAGTTGCACAGAATGTGAATGTTATATTTTTTCCAAACAAAACTGGGTAACTTTGAGCTATAGAAGATTATATTCACTTATGTATCCACGTTGTTACGGAGAGCAGACTTATTACTCAGCTGAGCGTGGGGGATTCTGGCTTTGGCGTTTGTTTAACATCTTCTCATCAGAAGAAGACACATCAGAGATTTTCTTATTTTCACAATATGGAACATTTGTTTCAAGTAAATAAATGTATTTAACACAGTTTCTTAGGTGCATATGCACATCTTGTGCAGACTGAGCTTAGAATTAACCAGAAGAGAAGGAGTATTTGCTGCTGGGGACTGTAGGGCTAACTGGAGGGAAAAATGCTTTCAAATTCAGGCAATTAGTGCATAGATTATCCCCACAGTTGTCTCATGCTTGCTATTTCAAGAACGTTAAAATAAAATTGAAATACCTACAGGAAAATTGTACAATACCAAATAAATAAATAAAAAGTATTAGAAAATTACCAATGGCAACACAATTTAAAATAAGTAACTTCAAAATCATAAATAATAGCCACTAAAAAAAAAAAATAAGTTCAGCTAAAACAAATATGTTCAAACAGAACCCACTGTAGGCCAAGATGTGGTTGACTACCGCACATTTTCTGCTCTGTGGGCTGACCATGTGAGTGCAGACTTCCCAGCGAGGGTGCCTGGAGCCTTCCGCAGGAACAAAGGCCAAAGCCAAAGTCCATACTGAGTTTTGGCGCCTTACCCTCAGAAAGTCCTGGACAGTGAGCCAACTGGATTCCCTAAATCCTTCCTCAACATGTTGCTGACAAGTACATCTTTCCCACCCTACACTATACAGGTGTTCTTATTTTTAAACCAAGGGCAGGGCTGTATATTTACCCCTAACAACGCTTTGGTTCTTTATTTCAGCCCACTACGATCCGGAATCTGTGTTTAAGTGCCTTTCCTTTATCTCCAAACTTGTGGCAATTGATAAATGTTACTTTTGTATTCTCCTCCAAATATCTGATAAAAATAAACAGGACACACTTTTTAAATTGCAGTTTTAATATGGCATATACATTGGTAAGCCTAAGAAAACATTCACTTTTTTCAGTGTTTATAGAGAAAGAAAACATTCTACCACTGTTTCTCTGCTGTTTGGGAGGGCGGAGCTTTTTGCTGGGCCGATGGTAATGGGGTGAGCTAACAGCACACCCGTGAGGGCAGGGTCAAGGCTGAGGGTTTTACAAAGGGACTCCTTGTTAGGTCAGGCCTAAAACTATGGAGAAAGGCAGAAGAGGCAAAAGAAGATACAAGGGGACCTGGCAAAGTCCCCAACAAGGCTTCCTTCAGCTTGAGCCTTTTGTTGCTCCTAATGTTTTTCTTTATAGCTATATCCTATATAATAAAAGCCTAATATGCAAACTGACCAAATGGTGGAAGGACAAAATGACCGGTCGCTATGATGCGCACTGACCACTAGGAAGAGGATGCTCAACACGGGAACTGCCCCCTGGTGGTCAGTGCGCCACAGGGGGGGCGCTGCTCAACCAGAAACTGGGTTCACGGCTGGCAAGCGCAGCAGCGCCAAGGAGCAATAGCGAGCAGGTGGATGGACACCCCCCACTGGGGACCTGGACTGCCAGAAGGCGCAGGCCGGGTTGAGGGAGCCGCCTGCCTCAGCCGGGGCCTCTAGTAATAATATAAAGAACAGGGAAAACAATATTTACTTTGTAATATCATGGCAAAAAAATACAACTACAGCTAAAGCTTGGCTCCTTTATAACTAAGGCTTATGCTGTCCATGAAGAGAGGCAGCAAGGCCAATCCTACCTCCATGCTCGGGGAAGAGTGAGCATACCCACTCTTGTGAGGCAAGACAGAAGGGTGAGGAAAAACATCCCAGAAGTGTTATCAATATACAACCATCCATCTTAGCCATAAAAAAACTAAACCAGATACAATGAAGTTGAAAATTCAGCATTTCCAAGCACTTCATTTTACTCAGATCTAATTAGCAGGTTAACAATTAGTCTGTATGGGGGCTAAAAAATATTAATACTTTTCCTCCCATCTTATAAGTTCTTCTGGCTGGGCTAATAATCAAATGAACAGAAACAGATTAACAGGAGAAAAATCAAAGTTTTAATACACATGCCTGGGAAATTCACATAGGCATGAAGATTCCATGAGATTTCAAAGACAGTGAGGCAACATTGGGTATATAAAACATTTTTGGACAAAGGGGAAAAGGGAGGAACTGGGTCTTAGATTTCAGAAGTGACAAAGGACAACCTGAGGGTAGTTGAGGAAGTGGGGAACATACATGGCAGAAAAATCCTTGCTAGGCAACTCAGAAACAATGGGACACAGGGGTATCCAGCTAACAGGCACCTGCCTGAAGCCTTCTTGTTTACCACATTAATTCCTGTTAGGGTACGGGAACATCCCAAGGTCTTTCTGAAGCAGGTTTCTCTGTCTGAATCTCTTAGGCAGGAGGAAGGAGAATGGGGAGAATCAAAAGCTCCCTGAGTCTTATTTCTTAATAAACAGCTTAACCTCAATTTCTCAACAGAGCAATTTCACGGTAGCAGAATTTTGGTTCCCTTCATCTGCAACAAAAATTCTTTTTACTAATGAAAAAAAAGACACACAACCTGAAGACCAATGTGATTTTGCTTTATTGACTACTTTCCCCACACCCAATATTTACAGATGTAATAAGTGGAATTAAAAGACTATCATAGGAACATTTAAAAAAGTCCATCTGAAACACTCTTAATGGAAATCACTTCATGTGTGTCAATACAATAACTAATTTATAATTTTCAGCCATTATCCATCATGCTTCATTTCATAAAAATTCTATTTTCAAGGAGAGATAAAGCTGAGAAAATATAAAAAAATTCAGAAAAATATTTCCATATCTAGTCACAATCTTCCAGTTTTTCTGTAAAAGAAATCAATGACAATTATAGACATATGGGCCACTGTGAATTAAATAAAAATTTTTCTTAATTGCATAACTACGTTCTCTAGTGTCATATTTAACTTTTAGTATAGAAAAACCTATGCATCTTTTATCATATTTTCATAATAGGCTAATATCTTTTGTCGTTTAAAAGGAAATACATATCCAAATTTAAAATCATCACCTAAATATTACCTTCTAATTAGCTACAAGGTATATGGCCACATGTTATTACCTTGACTCTCCATTATGATGGTCCATAGGATGGAATAAGATGGACAACAAAATGAGGAAGTCCCCTAACCAGTCCTCATGCCACTTGCTCTAGAAGCCAGCTGCTTTCACAAACATTAAGAGGACATCAGAAATAAAGCATTTGCCAAAACCGGTTTGGCTCAGTGGATGGAGTGTTGGCCTGCGGACTGAGGGGTCCCAGGTTCGATTCCGGTCAAGGGCATGTGCCTGGGTTGTGGGCACGTCCCCAGTGGGAGATGTGCAGGAGGCAGCTGATCAAAGTTTCTCTCTCATCGATGTTTCTCTCTCATCGATGTTTCTGGCTCTCTATCTCTCTCCCTGCCTCGCTGTAAAAAATCAATAAAATATATTTATAAAAAAAAGAAAGAAAGAAAGAAAGCATTTACCTCTGCATGTCTGAGAGATGCCAGGGACATGTGGACTAATGGACCTAACTTAACAGTATTCTCAGAATAGAACTCCAAACACTCTGGTATGGAGATCAGTGGGGAAGAAGGAGGGCATTATTTTCTCTACCTGCACAAATTAAGGTTTCTCTCGCTGGTTCAGGAGAGCTAGCTGGCTTTACTACCCATTCAAAGAATGCAGGAATATAGTGTCTCTTATCTTTAAAAAGTATGGCTGTGTTATTACAGCATTTAATTCCTTCCTACGCATTTTTTAATAATTTCAAAATTGCCAAAGACAAAATAAATTAGTGTGTCAGTGACAGCAACTTCTATAGTATTAAAACTCTAAAAACTCACTTAGCAGTGTTTAATGGTATTCCTGTTGCTAGACTAACATGCTGAAGGGGCATATAAGCACCACTTAGGAAATAATAGTGAATAAATATCGTTTATTATCCACAATGTAAAAACATCCACTTGCCAAAAAAATCCTTGTAATGGTGGTTGCGCTGGATATTTTATTGCTCTTTTTTTTTTAAAGTAAAAATTTATCTTATACACAATTCATAGGCTTCCTACTCAACAAAGTTATTTTTTTAAGTAATATAAAGGCAAATTTCAGAATGTTATGTATGGGTCATCACAGAGTCGAAACCACGAGAGTCCAAATTGATGGTGCTTAAAGAGCAATTTTAAAATAACAAAAATTACCCCTATTGGTGAAGAGTTTAAATAGCTGATAAAAATATAATAGAAATGAGGGTAAAAATTGGAATACAGGGTGTATTTGCAATTAAACCATGGCAGAAAACACCCTCATCTAGTGACTATTCAATGTTAACAAATGCAAGTATCTGTTTTAGAGAAATCAGACAATACACATGCTTATTATGTCTCTATTCAATGCAAATATACTATGAATTTAATTTTTTTAAGTCCACATTTTGTTCTGAAACTTGCCATTTACCAAAACACAACACAATGGTGGCCATTGTTCCTTGGGCAACAGAACATGCTAGCTTTCTCAAAATGCAGGGCTGACTTACCCGTGTGGTCAATAATTGATCATCTTTCGAAGGGCATCATAGCATTTCCATTTGTCTGGGATGTAGAATGGCTCAAAAATGTGAGGAAAGGGGGTGTCGTACCCACATACTCTGGATATAGGAGCCTCCAGGTTCAGGAAGCACTCTTCCTGCAGATATGAACACAGGTGGTTAACTTCAAGAAGATATCTTTCGAGTTCCTTTCGCGCACTTGCTGCTGTCCACCTCTCCATGGGGCTCTCCTCGTGTCACTGGAGCCATGGCGTTGGCTGAGACCCACCTGGCAGCATCCTCCCTGCCCAATGCTGACCGCGGCCGCCCCCGGGTGCGGCCCGGAGGGAACTGGGCGACAGTGGTACTCGGCACACAGTGGGACGACGAAGGCAAAGGGAAGGTGGTGGATCTGCTGGCACAGGACGCGGACATCGTGTGCCGCTGCCAGGGAGGAAATAATGCCAGCCACACAGCTGTTATAGATTCCGTGGAGTATGATTTTCATCTTTAACCCAGTGGAATAATTAATCTAAATGTTACTGCATTCATTGGAAATGGTGTGGTAATTCATCTACCGGGATTATTTGAGGAAGCAGAAAAAAAAAATGTTAAAAAAGGAAAAGGGCTGGAAGGCCGGGGAAAAAGGCTTATCATATCTGACAGAGCTCATAATGTGTTTGATTTTCAGCAAGCAGCTGATGGCATCCAGGAACAGCAGAGACAAGAACAAGCAGGAAAGCATTTGGGTACCACAGAAAAGGGCATCGGCCCAGTTTATTCTTCCAAAGCTGCTCGGAGTGGACTCAGGATGTGCGTCTGGTTTCTGATTTCGATGGCTTCTCTGAGAGGTTCAAAGTTCTGGCAAACCAGTACAAATCTATATACCCCACTTTGGAAAGGGTTATATGGAAAGAATTTAACCAATGGTGAGAGACAGAGTGTATTTTCTATATGAGGCCCTACATGGACCACCAAAGAAAATCTTGGTAGAAGGTGCAAATGCAGCACTTTTAGATATTGATTTTGAAACTTACCCTTTTGTAACTTCCTCAAACTGTACAATTGGAGGTGTTTGTACTGGATTGAATATGACCCCTCAGAATGTTGGAGAAGTGTGTGGGGTTGTGAAAGCTTATACAACTAGAGTTGGTATCTGTGCCTTTCCTACAGAGCATGACAATGAAATTGGAGAATTATTACAGACAAGGGGTGGAGAGTTTGGTGTGACTACTGGAAGGAAAAGAAGATGTGGCTGGTTGGATCTCGTTTTGCTTAAATATGCTCATATGATTAATGGATTTACTGCACTGGCACTTACCAAATTGAATATTTTGGACATGTTTACAGAAATTAAAGTTGGAGTTGCTTACAAGTTAGATGGTGAAATTATACCTCATTTCCCAGCAAACCAAGAGATCTATTAAGTTCAATATAAGACTCTTCCAGGATGGAACACAGACATATCAAATGCAAGGACATTTAAAGAACTGCCAGTTAACGCACAAAATTACGTTCAATTTATTGAAGATGAGCTTC
>NW_006297811.1:49729-69433 GCF_000327345.1 Myotis davidii | reverse complement strand
GGAAGACCAGAGAGTCTATGATTCAACTTTTCTAAGGATTTCCAGTGACACAAGAAACACTCCTTGAGAAGGGGGGAAGGACTTTCTTAACTATGTCATTATGATCTACAAATTTCAAGAATAAAGACATTGAGGTGAGGTGTAAACCCTATAGTTGTTTCCAGTCTTTAAGATGGATGGCTGGTGTGAAGGTAAGCTTCGGCATATTCCAGTGCCAACTTCACATTGGCTGGCACAACTGCCGAAATCATCTGTTGCTCCTGCTGCTCATGGTGCCACATTTTCTTTAATGTTTAGTAATAGTATAATCCATGTTGTTTGAAACCCAAAATAGAATGATTTTCAATATAGTTTGTCTTTATTATCGTCCTTGTGTGTTCATAGGTTTTACCTCTATTAAATGGTAAGAACAATTAATGCAGTTTCGCACAAATATTTTTACATTCTGATCTTTCAGTGCTGTCATTGTAATCTTTGCTGTTAGACAAAATGATGAGAGGAGTTCTGTAAACTTTTGTAATGCTATGAATTCTGTTTAAATTGTGAACTGTTTATTTTCTGCTGAGACCACTGTGAATTCGAGCGATATATTCATGGGTCCTTTAATTTGTACAGAACACAAAACTTATTTCTCTCTATAAATTATTTAATACATTGAATAAATGTTCAAAGAGATAAGGTGTTCACTAATACAATACTCTTAATGTTTAAAATAGTCATTAAAAGATCTATTGTGAAAAAAAAAGAAGATATCTTTCTTTTTCTCACAGAAATGAAACATTCCAACTTAACATACAATTACATCCAAGGGCATTAAAATAAGTCTATTGTAATGTGAAAATAGCAGGTTAAAAAAATCAGGTCACAAATAGCATGTTTGGCATGATCCCAGTTTTACTTAAAATGTTTTCATATATGTATATGCATTTTATGCCTACATACATATCTACTGTTCAAGCCAAACCCAGACTATACCAAACATGCTGTTCTACAAATACAAATGTAAGGCATGACAATCATAACAATATGTTCACAGTAAACTCTGTGGCTTGAAATTAGTGATAGTATGCTTTCTTGTTTCCTGTATTTTTCAAGTTTTATATACAATAAACATATTATCATAATAAATGTTTATAATTACTCTATGCAGCCACACTGAACTTCTACCAGTTACTTGACTATGTTCCAGTCTCTCACCACCAGGCTTCCGTAGATCCCTTGACTCTTGGCCACTGATCTCCCAGGACCATTGCTCTTTGCCTAACTAATGAGCAAACATTCTCAGGCATCACTTAAGGAGCCGTATCTTCTGGGAAGTCTTTCTGACACCCGTCCCCCCCACCCCCCACCCCACCAGGTCCTGCACCACCACCAACAAAGAAAGGACTTCTGCCTGGACTACGGCGCTGCACTCAGCACAGTCCACTGTAGCTGCCTAACTATCTGTCTCCTCTGAGACAGCATGGACTCTGTGAGGCTAGCAACCTGGTTGAAAAACCACAGAATCTCAACTACAGAAAAATCCTGTAGTAAATTATCTTCAGAGGAAAAAAACATGTTATAACATGTTAAATTTGAAAACATAATTTTTAGAGCATTAAAAAAAATCTGAAAAAGAGAGAGATGTGATTAAAATATTCTTAGGAATATATCAATTTTCTCATTCACAGCTATTACCTGAAATAAAACCTTGGGGTTTTTTTTATATACTTGATTTCTACATTGCTTTGCTTCACGAAGGATTTGAGGAGATCCACATTTTCTTATATATTTTACCAACTGTATTTTCACATTAAATTTGAGGGGAAAATTTTACATGAAAGAATCCTGATGCTTGATGCATAATCCCTACCCTCTGTGCCTATTTCTTCTAGTGACAAGTATATCAGAACAGAAAGGACACAGAGACAGGGCAAATTAGCTCCAAAGGGCACCAACTGGCCATTTATACACACCTCCCCCGCCTCCAATAAGCACTATGACTTACAGTATCCAACACCAAATAAGTGTTAGCTTCTCCTAGCAACAGGAAATCTCAGTATCAACTTGAGAACCTTGCATACATATGATTTAAAGAGTCACCTAAGAAATTCCACTATTAATAAGCTTAAAAGAAACGACAGATTGAGTGGATTGTTTCTTGATTTCGACAAGTAATTTTAAAGGGATTTAAATTGTCAATTTGGGATTAACTCAGTTTTATTATGTTAGTTGACACGGGCTGATTTTCCATCATACACGAACTATCCATGGACACTGCAAAATACAGAAAATCAAGGGACTACTCCTAAAAGCTGGCTTATAACAAAATAATCTGTATTTGTGAAAATCACTCCTTTTAGCAAAATGACTAAAATCATCAAACCAAATTTTTTTTCAAATAGCAATGCTTCTAATTCCCCAAGAATGAGAATCACTTTTTACGAGGGTGCATCTATGATTGCATGGGCATAAAAAAGGTCTGTATGGTCATACTTCAACTATAAACAGTAGTTACCCTTTGATACTGGGAATGGCAGGAGGTGAGAAAGGACTCCACTTCGTACTTTCTAAGTATTGTTGGAGATTTTATGACACAGTATTATTTTTGTAATTAAAAGGACTAAAATAAAGGTAAAGAGTAAAGTGATGAGTTAGCTTTTTATGTGAATAGTTCCTATTTTATGTAATTAACAAACACACAGTTGTTATTTTATATACAGCACTTCCTTAATTTGAAAACAATTACTGTAAATTATATAGAATTAAATGATTATAACATTCTATATAGAAGTATATAAAATATACTGTAAAAGTTATGGAAGATAATTCAAGGACTTAGAAGACTGTGATTAATTTTATAAAGCTATTCCCTGAACAAAAGTTTGAAATTTTAACACTTTGCTAACTAAACTGTATTAAAGAAATTTAAATGTTTCCTTCCATGGACTTCTGTTAAACTTCCTTTAAAGCAATTGGAAATAAGATGTTTGGTCAGCAGCTGTACACAGTTACTTCCCAATGAACTGGTTCATGGACAAATGATTTATGTGTGGGTAGTCTTTCTTTGTTCTGCATCAGTTTTTGTCTTCATACAGAAATTGTACACACAGGAAAACACACACACTTACACAGTCTTAGAAAAGTACTGGATCTCATTGGCAGATTTGTAGATAAATGTACCCAATTAATCCTCCACAAAGTATCTCTCTCTCTTATTATACACCACAGTATGACACCGTAACTATAGAAACCATGTGCTCTATAGTTTCCAAACAATTCAGAGTAATTGTTCTTCTTTTCCATTAATCATACTCTTCTTTGTATTCAATAACACACTCATATTTTAAAAACTGCATTTGATGATTTTTGATTCAGACATAGTAATCCGTAGAAAACTAGGAAGAAATAATTACCTAACCTACCAGTTACTGTGAGGATTACAGGTAGTATCCAGCACAGGAGTTAAGATGGGAATTATCAGTTGCTGGGTTCTCTCCCGGGGGAGCTTGACATGGAAAACACTGACAGATGTGACGGCGAGGTTCCAAAGCAGATCATAGTGTAACATGTAACTAGGGGCAACAGAAGAGAACCCAGACAGGTGCCAAGAGGAACTTCTCTCCCGCCACTTGTGGTTCAAAGCTTCACCCTGAATCCAGTTACAAGGACTGAAAGTGAACCCTAAACCAGTTATGTAGTAACACCTACATATATTTTGTTGTGGTGTATGTGCATGTAAATGCACCCATATGAGGGTTTCCGTGGGATCACTCAGGATCACTCAGCATTTAACCCCATTTCCCCATTGAAGTTTGAAGTACATCAACCCTAAATTCTCCTGTCACCACATCACAGGAGTTACATCACTGAAATCAGTCTCAGGCATTCCACACTGTGGCTTCAGTCACTCTCAACAAATCTTTTTGTTTTTTATGGCAGGGCTGATAATATAATTTTTACAGCATGGGATTTGGAATTCTGTCTGAAGGGAATCTATGCTCTGCTGTGATTTAACCTCTCCTAGCCTCGGATTACTCAACAGCAAAATAGAAGTATTAAAAATTCTGCTATAGTATCTTCCTACTATTTTGTAACACTATTGTTCCCTTGCCTGTTTGCTTCCCTAGATTGTGAAGTAGCCTATGAGAAGTACCTAGTTTCATGCTTGACACATCACAGTGGCTCAATAACTGTGAGGTGTTGGTTTTCCTTCTAAGATTTTGCAAGTTATAATAAACACAAGGTATCTGAAATGATAGAACAAATCATCATTAAAGACAAGATTCTGGTACACAAAAGAATCAACGGTGAGAAATAATGTCCCTTATAAGCACAGAGCCTCAACAGCTACCATTTGCTGGACACTTACTAAGCCTTTTAAAAATGTAAGGAAATACCAAAACTAAATGTAAGTGCTGTATGAGGAAGGAGGGTGGTAATCACTGAGAGGGAGTCTGTGGGGCTGCTCTCAGGCCCAGTGCTGCTCCCTGGTGGGAAGCGGGGACCTAGACACTAATTGCCAGTTCCTAAGACTATAGTCAAGAGCTATGGAAACGGTTTTAAAATTTCCTCTAAAAAAAACCATCATTTCCAAGCAGTGCTACTATAGAAAAGTAGCCTCTCAGTAAGCTACTGGAAGGTTACAAGTAAAAGTAGATAAATGAATGTAATCAAGACATACATACTTCAAAAAAATTGGGTCAAGAATAAAGACCATATAATATTACTTGGTTTATTTTAAAAGCAACTATTTCACTTTTGTTTTTTAATTTAAGGCAATTCCAGACTCATATTTCTTTCTAAGGACAATTTTGGAATAATTTTTATTCAGGTCTTCAATGACATAAAGTTGCATATAACCCACTGTGCAAGAATACATGCATATGATCTTAAGTTGAAGTTATGAAGTTTAAAGTGAGATAAAAAAATAAGTATTCCTATTTTCTTAGAGATGATATTGGCTAATGAAACCTTTCCCTGAAAAAATATTGAAGGAAATTTCCTAAATATTTAATGGAAAAGCAGAAAAGCAGGACACTGTAATGAGAAACACATCACAAATCAAAATAGACATGCACTGCCTATGGGATTATTGGATAAATCAGGATTTTATGTTCTTCCTTGGATCAATAAGAAACATCAGTCCACAACTTATTCTTAAAGTAATAACTCAAAAACTGATTTTTAAATTACTTTTCAAACAAAAAGACCCAGTTATACCACATAATTGTTACTATGCCACCATAAACTATGAGAATATATTTTTGTTTCCAAGAGGGGGGAATGGGAGGGTAAATTAAGCTGTAAATGTAATGAGCATTGAACAAGATATATAAATTATAAAGTTATTTATTCTCTAGGAGAAAACATTAAGAGCTTTTAATTACTTGTGAAAGTGCTGAATTTTAAAATTAAATTCCAATACCGCTTGGTCCTTGTCTATTATTATTAATAAAACAATAGAGACTTTGCTTCTAAATGTAATTAGATGTCCAGATGTCATAATGAGCACTGAAAGAGGTAAACTCTAAAACTATGAGAAAAACTAATATACCAAAATGATGTATATTTGATAGCTTTAAAGTCCATGAACTTAGAAACTTATTTTAGATTATAAGTTGATTAGTCCTAATTATTTATGTAAGGTTAGATTTCCCCAGCTTCCAAATATTATCAGAGAATATTTGTTTTAAATCTGTCATGAAAACGTGCCCATAGCCTAAACATGAGTTGTAGCAGATGAGAAAAAATGATTCTGGTGTCTTAAATCATACTTTCTCAGCAAAGGAGTCAAAGAAACCTGGAAAGGCACTATGTCAGCAATTCCAAACTACTTTCATTTAAGCAAATGATTTAAATATTATGTATCATATTTTGAAAAAGCTTAAAACATATATTAGTTCATACTGATTTTCTCTAGAGCACAAATTTATGAAATTAATTCTTCAGACAACAGAGTCTCTAATCTACCTCCAAACTAACAGAATGCTCCCCAAACATTAGAAATATGTTTATCTTATTTTTCTAATACCACTTACATGAGGCACCTTCGGCAAACACTTGTTGACATGAGGTATCTCACTTTTAAAACACAAATGAACCTATATAACCAAATAAAACAGTATGTGACTAATGTAATTTTATCTAGATTTGTAGAACACCTGAAACATTACAGTCAAATCCAACTATTTCTGCAAAACTGCCATGTAAAATCATAAACTTGACTAAATTAAAAGCTGAGATCTCTATTACTCAACTTCACTGGAATGTATTCAATGCCTGCTGATTTTTTTAAAAAAAAAATTCCATTTTTTCCCTCTTCAATGCAAATTATTGACAAATTGGGTACAATTGTTGTTTTCTAAGGTTTTTTCCAGCTACTTAAAGAATGAAACTGAATTCTAAATAGGATTTTCATTTAAATTCCAATTCCATTTTTAAAATGAAAGTTTACTTTCTGAAGTTAGAAATACTATTTCTGCTCTAAACAGGTTTCCCTGGATACAGTCTAGCTATCTAAAACAAAGTTGGAATATGATATTAAAATATGTGTAGAAATGATTTGTGGTTCAAATTCATTCGTCATGTCAGAAGACAAGCATGTTAATGTAGACTTATCTATGAATCTCGATACATTAACTTCAAATTGAAGTAGAACAAATTTCAATATCAAAATTTAACATTAAAATCAGTAATTTACTATATAATATAGATTGCTTTCTTTTCAAAATGATAGTTTTATGAATTTCATTATTTTTAAAATCAGAAATAAATGAAAGCAAGTGATAAGTTTCTAGATTTTATCTTACCTAAAATCACTTAAAAATAATAGTGTTCATTATGGTCTAGGGATGATAGTAAATGTTTTATAAATATTAATTCATTTTAATTTTCATAAAAACTAAACTAGCAATCACAAAGGTAAAACCAGCACCCCATCCAAACCACTATGGTTTTCCAGGTAAACCTATAAAAGCTTGGTTCTGCTTTCAAAGGTTCCCCTAGCTACAGCCTTGAGCTATGATCCAAAGCTGCCTTACCATTTCCACCTGAAGAGCACAGTGAGAAACGTGGCTAAAATAATCATTTCTTCATTAAATCTTTCTACAACACATTCTGTTTATTTGCTGCAATCAGTCTCCAAAAATGTTCTGAGGTTTTAAAAGTTCGAAGTCTAAAGTTTATATTTTTTTGAGATATACCATGTGCAAATCTTGACATTTAAAATGTACTGTGGCTCCACTGCTTTTGTTAAAACAATTTATATTCAATAGAGTAGAAAAAAGGGGCAAGGCTCTCAAATTTCCACAGACCCTGAAGCTTCTTAACTTTTACAGTTCAAAGTCTTCCTATAGAAACAGCATGAACGGCAGCAAAGCTCGAAAGTGAAATTGCTTTCGAATGTGGATGCATAACGATAAACATAAGCGACCTGCAGCCTTGAGTCATCGCATGAACAAATCGCTCTCTGTAAGGTAGGATTTTTTCTTGGCTTGGCACCAGGAAATTCAAAATACTCCGGCAGAGCAACATTTGAGGATCCTACAAAGCATTCACTTTTTCTGTTTTTTTCCACGAAATTCTTCATTTAGCATTCCAACACCACTACATGGTGCTCGGAAGGCAGAAATGAATCCTGGCTAAAGCAACCTGACGATTCCTTTGTCTCATGACATGGAAAATATATTCTCTTAGAATTTGGGAACTGAACCTGCACTAAACGTTTCTGTTAGGATTTGTCAGTTTCCCAATTTTGCAACCTGTTTTTAAGTTTCAAGGCTAATTGCAAAACGAAACTACTAGAATCATGATTTCCCCCTATCGGGCACCATCTTTCTACAAAGTTTGAGAAGCTGAATTTAAAACATAATGCTAAAAACTTTCTATTTTAAAAATGATATGTTTTTGTTATATTATAGAAGGCTTTTCAATTGCTTTTTCCTTCTATTTAAGTGTTTGATTTCTAGTTTGTCTTTTAGCTTATGTTTAATAGAATGCTTGTTAAATAAGGGAAGAAAAGGGGGAAATCAACTTAATGCCAATAGAGATGTGTCAATGTTTTTACTGAAATTAAACATTTTTTTAAAGTTAATCTTGGCTGTCATAGCAACACAATCTTTAAGCTTGATTTTGCTGAGTGAATAAATCATATTAAGTTATTTTTCAGCAGTTTAATTCGGTCACTGGATCACTGCAATTTTACTAGGAAAAGCACAGCAGAAATAAATGTCCTAAGCTACCATCAATAATTGGAGATGTGGTCAAAACCTGTTAATTGAATCCCAGTAGTAGTTGCACTTCCAAAGTTTAATAATGGAACAAATTAACAATGCAAACAAGTTTCTGGCAGCAACCTGATATGAGTAAGGAAAGGCCTGTAAATGCTCTCATTATTTATATGAGGATGGCGTTTGCTAACATAATGAATTTGACCTATTCATTAAATCTTGCAATTGTAATTACTGTCTGTATCAAATTAAAATAAAATGCAGAATCCCAAGTAAAATTTCCTTTTTACTATATTTACATATCTATGTTTCTACCTGCAAAGGTGGTTAATATTTCTTACAAAGAATTTGTTCAGATTGAATGTCAATACATTTGCATACATACATTTTCATATTAGAATTTCAAGAATGGAGAGATATTTCAGAATTAGGGGGTTAAATATAGACACCTCCCTTTTTGCTCCCAATATTGGGTACACTGTGTGCCAAGTCTCCACATATTGAATGCTGGGTATGGACAAATTTCTAATAAGTTTGATAAAACCACAGATACATTTGTGAGGGGTGGTTAGGGGCTGGGACCTAGCTCTGGATGTTTTATAGTTAAGTGTAAAAATATAATATTAGAACTGCCCAAAAGAACTATTTATTAATAAATTTAGATGAACTAAATTTATAGTTCATATAAAATGGTAATGTTCACATAATTTATTTAGATGGACCTGAGCATTGACTTACTATTCTCTATCTACTTATTTGAGTCTGAACTATATCAATTCAATCAACTCCCACAATTAGGAATCAGAGGCTAACACACAGCACTGCCTCTCTGAAAGAGATCGCAGAAGTTTCCCTGTGTCATATATCACACACAATGATGTGCATAACATACATGGACACAAACAAGCAATTCTGTGTTTAATCAACACATTCTGGCAAATATCCACATGGCAGCCTATAGGAAAAGAAATGTTTGTCCATATGCCCATGGGTTCAGAAAAAGGAGTATGGACATGCATACAAGAGAACAGAAAAGCCAGATTCACTAAATAGTAACCAAGGAGATGTTCTTACTTAGTAATAAACAATTGTAATTATTTGTATAGTCTCAATCCTTTCAACAAACTCTGTGGTGGCACAAGTGAGGTGCTGAGGCTGGCCAAGTTTAAGGTGCTCCCAGTTTTACTGGTATTTAAACCAGCTCTCCTCTTTAATCTCTAGTGTACTGAGAAAGATTTAAGATGAAATAGTGGACCAAAGAGTCTTTCTTGGATACATGGCAATATTTGTATCTAGCATTATCATTATATCCGTGAAAGAAAAACTGGTTGAACTGTCTGCTTATATTTGTCAAGTCCAATCAAAACTTTAAAAAACTTTAATAAAAAGCTGTAAAAACCTTTGCTACATCGCTGGTTATGCTGTGTGCTGTGTAGGCTAGACTGGAAATAGCTTACCGGCTATAAAAAAATGAGGGGTGGGCTATATTTGGGCCATGGCCAGAATTTGCTAACCCTTGCCTTTCAATAATCTCATAAAAGTATGACTTACTAGTCTCCTTTTTCAGAAGGCATGGAGTAGGAGAATTAAGGTGAAAGTAACACAGCTTTAAATATATTTCTAGAATTTTTTCTCTTATTTCACAAGAGCCATGGAGCTCTCCCTTTCTCTGCTGTGTAGGTTTCCAGGAGGTGCAGGGGGCGGGGGGGAGCTAAACAGTTTAGTACCTCTTTCTTGCGGTGGGGCAGAGCACAGATGGGTCTTTTAAATTAGAATTACAGTAGGTTAGGCTCAGATTTATGTTTGCTCCTTTTAGGTGCCTGCTGGGAGAAGATGTACAAATGAGGGGAAGGATGGACACGAGTGGACTTGTTTCTGTTTTATTCCTAGCAGCTTGCTGGAGTGCAGGGCGTGAGCTGTCACTTTGAGTCCTGAAGCAGTGAAGTCTCAGGAAAACTGGTTGTTCAACCTATTGTGCGCTGTAAATTTAAATAAAAGAATCAAAGTGCTCCACAAGGAAATTTAATTTGCTCCCTTTCATTTATTTCCTTATCTATGATAGAAACTACATGATCTTAGACAGTAATGTAATCTGTTAAGAATGTGACACCTTTTTGATAGATTAAAAAAATATTTTAAATGAACATAGGTTACAAATTTTATCCTAACCTTAACTTAAATGGGAATATGAAACTCAATCCTCTCCTCACAGCAAATACTTATAGCTATTCCTATCGTTAACTCACTTTGTAGAAATCTGAAACTACAGAAGAAAATTTCTGAAGTATTTCAATAAATGTCTTTTAAGGATAAAATTCTTTTTATGCAGTTAAAACAACAGATAAGACATTGCAATTAAATTAATCTTAAATTAAAATGTACATTTAAGTGCGGTATGGATTCCTGTCTCAGCTGGAATCCTTGCCAGCTTCGATTAGTGGTTATTGGCACAGTCTCCACAGCTGAACTGGGGTGTTTATTAATAGCTGTGGGCTCTCACATTCTAAGTGCAAAGCTAGTTACACACATATAAGTGCAGTCGTGGCTGTGCACACATGAGCCCATCCCCGTGGACGGAAATAGATGGGTCCCAGTTGTTTGGACAAGCATTTCAGTCATCCCTGGGAAAGTATTGCTTTTAAAAGCGTGATTTAAAAAAATATGTAATATATCTGGGTTACGATGCATTAGAATTTCATCATTTTCAATTCCTGGTTCCCTAAATGAGCATACATATATTTGACATACAAATCAACAACCCACAAGGATTTTCCTTGGGTTCCCACATATACTAATTATGTAGCAAATCTAATAAGTACATATGATTCACTTCAGCAGTAGGTGCTTCAGTTACCTCAGAATTGCCAAAAGGGATCTAAAGTGTCTACTAGTATTCTCCCTCCAAAACAATCATGCTGTGCGCCAAACTGATACCGTTCAACACAGCTGCAGAGCAAATGTGCAGTCTCGGTCCTGTAAACACAGTGTTCACGCATCAAGCCACCTGCAAATAATTTAAAGTTCAGAACTACCGATGGCAGGTTTATGTTACTGTTGTACAATTATTATACATGAGTATTAAGTCACTTAGCATGGCTTGCGCACATTTCTTTCATGCCACGACTTCCCTCCCCACCTCAGAACACTTGCTGAACTCTGAAACCCCAAATATTGATAAATACATTTGATAGGCATCTTGTTGGTTTTCAAGTCTATAGATCATATGAGAAAGAGTAAAGGTTGTTAGAGTGTTTGCGAACATATTTATGAAATAATTAACATGCAATATATTTAACCTCATTCTTGTACAGAACCAAATAGATTGTGTTTATTATAAATGCTTTTCTTTTCATTACAGAAGGTGATTGTGCAAAACAAACCTATGGACAAATCTGAGCTACAGAAATTTAACTACTTTTATTTCAGTAAATCAATTTCCATGAAGGAAATTCTTTTCAGAGGGGCTTTCCAAACAGGGTGGGTTGCCGGATGCTTAAGGCCATGACCGCATTCCCTCTGAGACTATTAGATTACTATGGCAACTCCCTTTCCCTATCAATAAGCAACAGCTCTGAGCACTAATATTTGGGGGGAGGTGACCTTTTCTGTGGCAATAACAATATTAACTAGTTTCAAGACTAAAACATACCACTTTTTGTGCAAAACAAACAATACCTTTGCTAACTGAATTATTTCACTAGAATTCAGCTTTATAACAAATGCAAAATTAGTGAAATAAGCCATTGTACTCCAGTTTCAAAACAAGATAAAATGTGTGATGCAAGGAATCTAAGAATGTTACAGCCAGAGTGGGCTATGTGTGTAGGTCCAGGCAGAAGAAGAAAATCTATCTCCAGGGAGCAAATGACACATAAGAAGCAAAACTGACAAGAAAACAACATATGCTTCCATGCAGCTTTTGGAGTTTCTTAAAAGAAACATTTTCAATGGTTATATTTCTTATCTGTGGTTGTTTCCAGATATCTAAGTATTACTGTGCAGAGTAATGAAGAAATTGATTACATTTATTAACTTAAATACATCCCTCCTCCCCCTCCCCCATTTAGGATGGCTTTTTTTGCCAGCTTTGTCTTCACTGGCTCAAGTATCAATAGGCAAATCTTTTGAGTTGTGTCTTAAATTAGGTGTGCAAAACCAACATTGCAAAGTGTCATGTACACTGATTTTCACAGTCCACTGTGTTAGGGGTACAATGCCTGACACAGAGTAGGCATCAGTAAGCAATTGCTGACCAAATAACTCCAGTTTTGACTTCTGTTCTGATTCACCCTGGGGCATTAATGAGCTGAGTCACTGATGAGGCAAAAAATCAGCAAGACAGAAAGTGGAGTGTGGAGATTTTTACTACTTAGCAATTACTGCACACTGTCTTATTCATCTACCAGACTCTACACTGTCACCGTTGTGATCACTTCCCTCCCCTAGTTAGAAGGTTTTCCTGGCTCCCCAAAGCTTATTCTTTATTTATCCCTACTTCCCTCAGAACCCAGTACAGACATGCACAGGCCTACCTCCATTGCAAAGCTTACTATTTTATAACATAAGCCTCTCTTCTCAAACTCTGTTTTCCTATGCCCTGCTATCTTCACAGGATCCACTTTTCAAATTCAGCTCAAATGCCCTTTTCCAGGAAGCCTTCAGGACCTTAACATTGATTTTTCAAAGTTCACTTATTTAATCATTTGCCAATCAAATATTTCAGAGCCCACAATGTCCCTACCTCCACAGAGTTCTATATTATAGTGGGGGAAATACATATGAGGAAGTCGTAGAAAGGACATCCACAGAGGTTTGCAGGAGACATAACAGCGAGCTCTAAGTAGTACATAGTGCTCAGGGAAGGGTTTCCTTGAGAAGGTGGCTTGGCCAGGAGTTAAAATAAGTAGAAACACATGGAGGCAGAAAAGAGCCTGGTGTGATCTAGAGGTGGAGAGAAAGTCCTTGGACCTCAGCACAGACAGGAGGAGAGAGTGGACGACAAGGAGCAACAAAAGGGAGGAGGGACAGCCAGGTGGCCAAATGGCCAACAGACCAGCCTGACAGGGACAAATAGTTTTCATATTTTATATATCTGTATGTTACAGAGCACATGCAAGAGTGCCTACTACGAATTACAAGATTCTTCAGGTGAATCAGGTTCATTTACAGGAAATCCGATATCTCATTAGAGATGAATACCAGGGTTATGAGGATCTCAGTGAGACGAGAAACAACGTGGGGATGAGGGTACTAAGTTACCAAGATGAGTGGATCACTTTTTTGTGTAATTTAAGGGAAATTATCATTGCATTCAGTACAAAATGTTTTAAGGATCAACACCAAAATGCCCACCTCTGAGGAAGTTAGAAAAATAAAAATTGGGGCTTTAAAATTGGAAGTAGTTTACTATAGTTTGTAATTAACTGGAATCCTTTCTTGGCTAGTGTTCAAATGTCTTTCCTTTTTTAGTAATCTATTTATTACCATATCCAGTGTCTTCATGATAACAATTTCCCATATACTCAGACTACTGATTTCCTCTTCTTATTTCTTATCTCTGCATCTCTCTGAGTTTTTTTATGATTATGTATTGTAAAGAAAAAGGCTCAAAATTGAGTAACCTAGCAACGTGCACAAATATCCTTGTTTTTATAAATGGTATCTATTGTTCCTTTGGTAAGGAGTAGGAATTCACTGCAGACAGAAACAGATTTTCATATGCTTTATCTAGGGGCAGTAGAGAAAAACCTCTCTCTCCTCCACCCTCAATATAGCAAATTCTGAGCTAGTCCCATAATAATTTCGTCACCCAGCAACTCGGGGTGATTGTCAGGGTAATCTAAAAATGAAGGCAAAATATAACTAGAAAGTGTTCTAGGTACCCACATATACAAAGTGCAAATATTTATATTTGCTTAGCATTTATTATAATACTAATTTATAAAACTTTGGATTGTTTGACAATTCTATCATATGGAATCATTAATTGAAATCTCTACGTACAGACTAATTACTTAGAAAGTTTAAGTAAATTCCATTTAGTTATCTTTTCATGCTGTGAAAAAAAGTTTCCTTTGTGAAATAAAGAATGACAAAACATCTCAGTTTCTTTGGTTTTCAGACTCATGCTATACAGGAAAGTGGAGGATGTGGGTCCTTGCCTGACTCTGTTACCAGCAGGGTAAGTGACAGGACAGCATGGCTCTAGCTTCCATTCAATCACCCTCACTGCCAGTGTGCGCTCAGCAGCATGATAACGAAGGAAATCAAACTCCAGTTGCTGAAAAAGTAAATGCCTCCTGACTCCTGAGAGCAGAAGTCATCGGAGCATACAATGTCTGGCACAGCAGTAAGTCTGAGGTTGACCTGAAAACTTCCAGTTTTCACTTATCTTCATATTTCTCAAGCTGGCAGGAAGACAAGGGTTTAATAATCATAGCCCTTCATACTGATAACAGAAGCCAGCAGATTTTGAACAAAAAGATTTTACCTCTGAATTCCTGGCAAAGCTTGAACTCAGACGGCTGTCAGCTGATCAATTTGACACACAAATGAAAAAAAAAAAAGAAACTAAATATAGATGATCACAGAACCAAAACAAAATAAACTCACAATAACAACACAAAAACAAAAAGAGAGCGAAACAAAGAAACAAAAGAAAGCCAAGGACCTTAAGAAGTCACAAAATGCTTTTTGTTTAAGGTTAATTATGAATAAACTAGGGGCCCAATGCACGAAATTCGTGCACTGTGGGGTGGAGGCGGGTGTCCCTCAGCCCAGCCTGCCCCCTCTCACATACTGGGAGCACTCAGGGGATGTCCTACTGATGATTTAGGCCCACTCCCTGCTCCCCTTGGTGAGTGGGCATAAGCCGCAGTCTGGCCTCCCTTTGTGGGAGATGACAGGGTTGATCAGGGGAAGGCACCAGCCCCATCACCCTGCTGCTGCAGCCACTGCCAGTCACCGCAGCCACCAAGGTTTTTTCATCAACACAGACTCCAGTCCCTTTATGAAAAATGACAACTTTCTTTAGGCATTTTCAAGATGTGTCTTTCATAGGATATGACATTATTTTTTTTTATCCTTACCTGAGGATATGTTTCCATTGATTTTTAGAGAATGTGGAAGAGAAAGGGAAAGACAGAGAGAAACATCAAAGTGAGAGGAACACTTTGATTGGTTGCCTCCTGCATGAGCGCTGACCTGGGCCCTGGCCAGGAAGGAGCCTGCAACCTAGGTGCATGCCCTTGGTCAGAATTGAACCCAGACCCTGCCATCAGCAGGCCAAGGCATTGTCCACTGAGCCAAACCGGCTAGGGAAGGATATGATATTTCTTAGCCCTCCAGCAGTGGACCTTTGTTTTTTTCGCCAGGAGTGTGGTAAAAAACCCTAGATCACCTTTTTGGATTCTTATTACCCAAGTCACTAGGAATATTACCAGTGGCATACAGGGAGCTTAGCCAATGAGCAGTCAGAAAAGGTGTTTCCTCTGTAGTTCACACCAATTGCCGGCTTGGCCCCTGCCCAGGCCTGACGCCTCGGCCAGAGGCGTCAGGCCTGGGCAAGAGACCCATAGACCCCTCCGATCGCTGGGTCTGTCCCCCGCTCAGGCCTAACGCCTCTGCCGAGGCTTTAGGCTTGGGCAGGGGCCCCCTGCAGCTCCGATGGCGGCTCCCCCCCTGCCCAGGAGCCCCCTGGCTCAGGCCCTTCCATGCTGCTCAGGGCTCACATGGGGCCTACCTTGGAGTGACCTGGGTGCCCATGATGTTCCCAGGACCCAGGCCGCTGGGCGCCTATGTATGCAAATTAACCGCCATCTTTGTTGGGTTAATTTGCAAACTCTCCTGATTGGCTGGTGAGCTTATCGGAGGGATGGTCAATTTATATGTTTGTCTATTATTAGGTAAGATATTGAAAGGGGTAACTTCATAGTAATGAGATTAAAAAGTACATGAGACTTCCAATTAAGATGGACACATAGGTAAATGCGGTACTTGCCTCTTCCCACAACCACATCAAATACTTGATCCTCCCACAATCACATCAACATTACAACTCAACTGCAGAACAACCATCATTCAGAACTGCATGAAATCGAACTGAGTGGAAGTCCTATAACTATAGAATTAAAGAAGCCACATAGAGACTAGAAGAAAGGGCAGAGACTTGGAAAGGGCTGGTCCCACACACACGTGTCAAGGATTAAAATCAGGAGAGATCTTGGCTGTGAAGGTCCCTCCTGAGGAGCAAAGGGTATAAGCCCCACACTAGACCTCCAATTTCAAGTGTACCAACATTCACATTATGGTACTGCCAGGAAGAGAAGTCCCCCTAACTTCTGGTTATAAAACCCAGTGGAGATTGTGGCTGAGTGAGATGGAGGACTGCTGGATTCCCAAGCAGTTCCTCTTAAAGGGCCCTCACATAAACTTACCCAGATGCACTCCCTCTGAGCTCCAGCGCTAGGGTAGCAGCTCAAAAGTCACCAGGGACATATGAGGAGGAACTGAAGTGCCTGGTATCAAGAAGAGAGCTGGAGGGGCAACTTTCTACCAGATATAAGTGTTAGCAGATGCCATTATTCCTTTTATGAGAACTTTGCCCCACATAGCCGGGGGGGGGGGGGGGGTCCCCTGCTGAAGAGTTGACTGACAGGCACTATATCTGAGTCTCCATCAACCTGGCTCACACTGTTCACCCCTCCATGGTGATTCCTTGAGACCACACCCCACCAACTTCAAGCCCACCCAAGCTGTTCCCAGTGGCTTTTCTATGTGAATGGCCTATCTTGACTCATTCTTCAGACTTTTCTAAAATCCTGTATAATAAAAGCCTAGTATGCAAATAGCCCAAATAACAGAATGACTGGTGGAATGACCAGCCACTATGATGTGCACTGACTACCAGGGGGCAGACACTCAATGCAGGAGCTTCCCCCAGCCTGCAGGCCCTGATCAGTGGCAGCGGCAAGGCCAGTGAGTGGGCGGCGCCAGGCCAGCCAAGGTGGATGGCAGCAGGGGCACCCCTGATCACCCTGCCAGTCGCCTCATAGAGGGAGGTGACTGGTGGAGGCAGTGGGGGGCAGGGCTGGCAAGCGGGTGGCACCAGGCCAGCCAAGGTGGGTGCGAGCAGGGGCCCCAATCACCCCGCCAGTCACCCCACAGATTGGCCCTGATCGCCCACCAGGCCTAGAGACCCTACCCATGCACGAATTTCGTGCACCAGGCCTCTGGTCTCAAATAAGCAACATCTGGCCTCAGCAAGCCCCATACCTCTTGCTAAGTGGTCCCAGGCCCTGCATTAGGAGCCACTGGCTTTGGCTGGCAGCTTGGTCTCGCCTGGGCACCTCCAAGTCTAGCACAAGTAGCAGCATCTACAGATAGTTTTGTAGCTCATGCTGGGTGGTCCAGAGCAGAACACAGGCAGTGAACTTGGTCTGCACCTCCCAGGAGGCCCCAGAGCCAGCATACCCAGTGGAGCACAAACGACAGAATGACTGAACATTGAAGAAACAACCAACCACCTCCACAAGTGACACACTCAAGGGGTGGACTCAGCAGGTACCAGTGCCCCACTGAAGTAAGTCCTGCTCTTGGGATGGGTCCCTGAACAGGTGATCCTCCACAGTGGTCCATGGTTGCAGCCACTCCTTGTAGCTGACTGACCTGGGGGTAAATTCCCCCCATCAAGATGCCATCAGCAATCGAGACTCAACTACAACATGAAGGTGTACACAGCCCACATGAGAATGATGGTGTGGTGAGAGGCACCTGGAGTGCCCAGCTTGGGTGATCAGAAAGGCTGTACCACTGGACCATACAGAACACCTATACAGAAGGCCACTCTACCAAGCCCAAGAGGCATAGTAGCTCCACCTAATATAAAGAAATAAAAAGAAAGGCTATCAAAATGAGGAGACAAAGAAACGTCCCAAATCAAAGAACAGAACAAAACTCCAGAAAAAAAGCTTAATAAAATGGAGACAAGAAATCCACTAGATGCAGAGTTCAAAACATTGGTTATAAGGATGATCAATGAACTTAATGAGAACTTTCAACAGCATAAAAAAGGACATGGGAATCATAAACAAGAACCAGTCCAAAATAAAAGATACACTAACTGAAATCAAGAATAATTTATAGGGAATCAATAGTAGAGTAGATGGACCTGAGAATCAAATTGGTAATTTGGAATATAAGAAAGCAAAAAACAGCAGAAAGAAAGAAGAATCCAAAAAAGTGAAGGTAGTGTAGGGAGTCTCAGGGACAATTTCAAGTGTACCAACATTCACATTACAGGGGTGCCAAAAGGTGACCAGAGAGAGCAAGACATTGAAAACCTACTTGAAAAAAATAACAGAAAATTTTCCTAACACAGTGAAGGAAATAGACATACAAGTTCAGAAAGCACAGAGAGTCCCAAACAAGATGAACCCCAAAAGACCCACACCAAGACACATCATCACAATTAAAATGTAAAAGGTTAAAGATAAAGAAAGAATCTTAAAAGAGCATGAGAAAAGCTGTTACCTAAAGGGGGCTCCCATAAGACTATCAGTTAATTTCTCAACAGAAACTTTGCAGGCCAGAAAGGAGTGGCAATAAATATTCATGTCCCGGCAACCAAGATTGCTGTACTGAGCAAAGTTATTATTCAGAACTGAAGGACAGATAAAGAGCTTTCCAGACAAGAAAAAGCTAAAGGAGTTCATCACCAGCAAACCACTATGACATGAAATGTTACGAAAAAGATAAAACATCTGAACAATAAAATGGCAATAAGTACATACCTATCAGCATTGAATCTAAAAACAAAGTAAATGAACAAGCAGAACAGAAATAGACTCATAGATACAGAGAATATTTTAAAAGTTGAAAAAAAAGTATATGAGAGCTTGCCATATTGGTGAAAATAATCTAATCACCATAAACAAAATGAACGGGAAAAGACATCCTCAAAAGGAAGTGTCAAAATCTCTATAATAGAGAGTGAAGGTGGGAAAACACTATTTCTTTTGTAATAAGAATCCAGAAAGTTTGACCCTTGAGGTTAAAAGGTAAAGGGAAGATCAGAACCTCTAGGAAATGGTAAGTTTTACAGATTTAGTAAAGCCAGCAAAGGACAGACTGGGAGAAAATATTTGTAAACTACATATCTGACATATCATGAATCATAACATATGTAAACAATTCTTAAAACTCAACAGTTAAAAAAAAAGAAATGATCTCATTTAGAAAAGTAGGAAAAGACTGAAACAGACATTTCACCAAAGAGGGGATAGATGACAAATAAGTACATGAAAAGATGTTCAACCCCATTAGCTATTAGGGAAATGAACATTAAAACCACAATGAGATATTACTACAGACCTACTGGAACAGAAAAATAATGATAGTGACAACACCAAGCTCAGGGAAAAGCATGGTGATCTCACATATATCGCTGGAGGGAATGTAATATGGTACTGCCATTCTGGAAAATAACTTGGTGCCA
>NW_006297811.1:46212-49543 GCF_000327345.1 Myotis davidii | reverse complement strand
TCAAAAAGAGTTCAATTTCTTCTCTTAAGCTTGATAAACTTTGAGAGCCACTGCCCTAGACCAATTGTCGGCAAACTGTGGCTCGGCAAACTGTGGCTCACGAGCCACATGAGGCTCTTTGGCCCCTTGAGTGTGGTTCTTCCACAAAATACCGACTTCTGCACATGGGCCATGAAGTTTCAATCACACTGTACATGTGCGCCCGCACATGGTATTTTGTGGAAGAGCCACACTCAAGGGGCCAAAGAGCCGCATGTGGCTCGTGAGCCACAGTTTGCCGACCACTGTACTAGAATTATGCAAGATGTCACTATGGAGAGAAGCTGGGTAAAGGGTACACAGGACTGTAATTAATATTTCTGAAACTTCATGAGTGCTTATAATTATTTCAAAAAGTTTAAAAATTTAAAAAGAAAACAGGTTAAAAATATCTTGATGTGCATCTTCTCATAACAAAGATGACAGAGATATAAGGATGCAGAGTCCTGGAATTGATGTGATAACCAGGCTCTAGTGCACAGTCTGTTAGGAGGCATCTCCATGGTTCTGGGCAATTCATTTAGTCTTCTGTATCTCAGTTTTCCGCAGTTTATCTCACAGCCTTCTAAAAATTGGAAGTGTTAATTTGAGAGAAATCCAGTACATGCCTGGCACATTGTAAATATTAGTTTCCTTGTTTCTTAACCTACATTAACTATAGTGAAACAGACATGGCAACAGACTGTCAAACAGGAGGTCAAAGACTCAAAATAAGGGTGTAAAAAGGCCACATCTAAGGAGCACTACAGAGAGGACCTTAAAGAACACAGGACTTCTGGCTTTAGTAGGCGGTAGCACTGAGGTTCTGCACCAGTTACTTTGTGGTAGAAACTCTTTATTTTCTGCAAAATTTATTCGCAAATTTATAAAAATTACTTTAAAGATAGCATTGGATTTATAGAAAAATTATGAAGACAGTAGAGAGTTCTCATATATCCTATGCCAGTTTCCACTGTTATTAACATCTCACATTAGTATGATACATTTATCAAATTCACAAGCCAATCCTATATAATAAAAGCCTAATATGCTAAGTGTCCGGTCATCTGGTTGTCTGTTCAACCAATGAAACTGTAATATACTAATGATATGCTAAGGCCGCTCAACCGCTCACTATGATGCGCACTGACCACCAGGGGCAGACAGTGACTGGTAGGTTAGCTTGCTGCTGACGTCCAGCTGATCAGGACTGAGTGAGATGAGCCGGACACACCCTAGAGTCCTCCCTCGTTCCCTCCCTGGCTGGCCAACCTTCGGTGTCCCTCCCCGGCTCCGATCGTGCACCAGTGGGGTCCCTCTGCCTGGCCTGCACCCTCTCACAATCTGGGACCCCTTGGGGGATATTGGAGAGCCTCTTTCCGACCAATCCCGCAGGCCAGGCCAAGGGACGTCACTGGTGCACAAATTTGTGCACTGGGCCTCTAGTAATGATATAATATCACTAACTAAAGTCCATCTTTTATTCACATTTCTTCAGTTTTCCCCAATGTCCTCTTTCCTTTCCAGAACTGCCCTTCAGGATCACACATTACATTTAGTCATCCTGTTTCCTTAGGATCTCCTTGGCTGTGACAGTTGCTTAGACTTGCATGGTTTTGTATGACCCTGACAGTTAAGGAGTTCTGGTCAGGTATTCTGTAGACCAGCCGTGGGCAAACTACGGTCCACGGGCCAAATCCGGCCCGTTTGAAATGAATAAAACTAAAAAAAAAAAAAAGACCGCACCCTTTTATGTAATGATGTTTACTTTGAATTTATATTAGTTCACACAAACACTCCATCCATGCTTTTGTTCCAGCCCTCCGGTCCAGTTTAAGAACCCATTGTAGCCCTCGAGTCAAAAAGTTTGCCCACCCCTGCTGTAGACTATCCCTCTTTTGGGATTTGTCTAATGATTCTCTCATGATTAGATTCAAGTTATAGGGTTTTTTTTCCTCAAGTATTTTTAATCCCAAACTTTAATTCTAAATTGAAGAGAGGAGACTGAGTCTAACAATTTAAACTTCCAGAAACTAACAAGTAGTTTTCTATTCAATCTCCTGTTAAAAAACTGTTCTGTTTCTTCTTATGGACATAATTATCACCATTAAATAGTTCAACTCAAACGTGTATCAATTATGACTAACACAAAATAGTCCTAAGATTGGTAGGAGCTTTCTTTTAGTCTTCAAACATCTTATGGACAACCTCCTTTAATTCCATTCTGCAGGTGTATTTGACAGTCCTTTAAAAATCTGATTAGCATTTGTTCCATTTTTTAGACAAAGAGTTTGCAGACTCTTAAAATGATACAACCAGCAACCACATTTTTCCATAAAACAGTAACCAGAAAAAGGACAGATATGCATTTGCCTGATGATTTCCAGAAATACAATCACAGAAGGCCAGATTCTGCCACAAGACCAATGTTGTCAAGAAATAGGGTTTTCACAAAAAGAATCAGTAAGACATGATGCAGATTGCTATATGTTCAGTGTTTAAGTGAATAAATGATTTTGTTATATCAAATTGTTATTTGATATATATCACATGTTCTAAACACCACAGAAAGATTATTTTTTTCTGAGATATCTGATGCTCAGCAAAATACTATCACTATAGTAGTTTCCATATGCCATTCAAAATGTCCCCATAAAACAGTATCAATAATTTGCATATGTAAAATAATTCATTATACATATGTGGCACCTATCCATATAGTGAGCAGTACTGGCTATCTATCCAGCATTCATTCCCATCTTCTCCCTTCTAATATATTTAGATTTCCCTTTAGGTATCCATTCTTCTTCCTCTGCCTCTCTTCCACATATTTTGAGAGAAGCCAACACTTTCCCAGTTCAAAGGTGGGCCTCCATTGACTTAGCAAATTGCATATTCTAGTCCAGGGGTGGGCAAACTTTTGACTCGAGGGCCACAATGGGTTCTTAAACTGGACCGGAGGGCCGGAACAAAAGCATGGATGGAGTGTTTGTGTGAACTAATATAAATTCAAAATAAACGTCATTACATAAAAGGGTGCGGTCTTTTTTTAGTTTTATTCATTTAAAAGGGCCAGATCCAGCCCGCGGGCCGTAGTTTGCCCACAGCTGTTCTATTCCCTTGCCTTCAGTTACTAGTTCAGGAAATAGTACCTTTATGGTCTAATGAAAGTGAATCTAGAATTCTTTCTTAGAAATGCAAAAGCCATATGGCCACCATGAGGGAAGCCAGCTCTGAGATTAAGCATATGATACCCAGCCCCCTCCCACCTGACTTAAGACAGAAAAGGACAGGTGACCACAGGCAAGGAATA
>NW_006297811.1:44095-46063 GCF_000327345.1 Myotis davidii | reverse complement strand
TTAGTGCTCCCGTGGAGGCTGCAGCCAATGCCGCTGCACTCTCCAGCCATGAGCCCAGCTTCTGGCTGAGTGGCACTTCGAGCGCACTGACCACCAAGAGGCATCTCCTGCATTGAGCGTCTGCCCCCTGGTGGTCAGTGTGTGTCATAGTGACCAGTCATTCCCAGTCATTCTGCTGTTAGGGTCAATTTGCATATGACCCTTTTATTATGTAAGATGCTAATATGTTGTTACTGATATGAGTGTGTTCTATCTCCTGCTATAGTTCCTTAAATTATCATCCAATCTCTCTTCTTTCTTTCACCATGATAATGTATCAAATGGCATTCTACATTTCCCATCTCAGTCCCCTCACCCTACCACTCATGTTCCCTGATGATTCCAACCTTAATACACTCTTAGTATACCTTAGTAGGGCTCACACTTGACTGCATAGTAAAATCATAAAAGAGCTTTAAAAACTGATGCCTTGGTCCTACACAAAGGCTCTGACTTAATTATTCGAGGGTATGGTCAAGACATCAGGTTTCTTTAAAGCCCTAAGGGGTTCTAATGTACAAGCAGGGTTGAGAACCGGTGCACTGGGGGACAGCTGCTACAAATGACCTTTGAATCACTGAAGTCAATGCATTTTTTTCAGCTATCTCTATCTTAGGCTGAATTGGTGGGGAAAATAGTCACCCAACAGAAAAATCCATTAAAGAAGAGTTTGGGACAGGGCTATGCACTAGAATATAAAACCATTTTATAAACTCTTATTAAGAGGGATCGTACTGCAACAAAATAAACGGCAATTTGTATTATGTGTTCACAAGCAACACAATACTTCAAAAAGCATTATTAGCAGAAAAAATTTAAGAAGGTGGGCTTCTGTAACTAAAATAACACTAGTAATATTGTTATAAATAGGTAGCTTACCCCTACTGAGCATACTAGGAGCCAGTATTCAGCATTTGAGTTGCATCATCTTCCTAATGTAAATTAAACATTATAAATTATCTTGTAGGAAACTGACAATTCCTAAACCTAAATTAAACACATTCCCTCAGCGGGCAGTTGTATTCTCATGGCTTCCCCACATACCCAGTTGTGCAATATAACCAGAAGGCTACAAGCTTCTTTCAACAACTAGAGGCAACTCCAGGACCCTAAATAAGAGAAAAGACAGTCGTAATCAAGACATTTGTTACATATAATGATAGCATAAAAGTGATGAGTAATTCAAGACAGATCATGATGATAAATGGTGACAGCGATACATCACGATATTATTAAATGTTTTCTGTATGCTGCATACCATTCTAAAAGTTTAACATTATTAGCTCATTCAAACATCACAAAAGTCTGGGATTTGGGTACCACCAGTGGAAAAATTGAGGCTAGAGAGATAACAAATGTGTGCAAGATCACACTCTCAGTGGGGTGTCAGCCAGTATTCTGATTCCTGTTGGTTCCTTTTAAAAGCAAGGAGTTAGAAAGAGAAGAAAAATGCAGACTGTGACATGTAATTCTTTTCCACATAAAAAAATTCCACAAGCACAGCTCTTTCCATACCAACTGAGTGAAAGCAAACAAGTTCTCAGGTTAGTACATTCATGCAGTAGGCTGCCTAGCCCCAGTGCCCCTTGGACAACTTTCCCTGAACACTCAGGGAGACCTGAGGATTCTCTTTCCTGCACTCTCATTATCACACACACACATACATATATAAACACTAGAGGCCTGGTGCATGAAATCTGTGCATGGGGAGGGGGTGCCCTCAGCTCAGGTTGCATCTTCTACAATCTGGGACCCCTCAAGGGATGTCCAACTGATGGTTTAGGGCCAATCCTGGCCTAAACCATCAGTTGGACATCCCTCTCACAATCCAGGACCACTGGATCTTAACTGCTTACCTGCCTGCCTGCCTGATCATCCCTAACTGCCCCCCCTGCTGGCCTGGTCACCCCCTACTGCCCCCCAGGCCAG
>NW_006297811.1:42933-43877 GCF_000327345.1 Myotis davidii | reverse complement strand
AGAAACATCAATGATGAGAGAGAATCATTGATTGGCTGCCTCCTGCACACCCCCCACTGGGGATTGAGCCCACAACCCAGGCATGTGCCCTTGGCCAGAATCGAACCTGGGACCCTTCAGTCTGCAGGCCGATGCTCTATCCACTGAGCCAAGCCAGCTAAGGCTAGGCTTTTATTATTATAGATAGCAATGATCATACTGCATGTTTCACTCCCTATTAGACTGTTAGCTTCTTGAGAACAAGGGGCCATATCTTTTATTCTGATTATCCTTACACCTTATACATTTAAATGATTAACTAATTAAATTTCTTATCTGGTTTTAGGAGCCCCAAACTGAACTGTACAGAGAAAAGCTGTAACAGAAAGGGATAGAGGGTGACAGGGTGGTGGATCACTGCCCACACAACCACAACTGATGGGATTCGACTGTCATTTCTACAAAGTACAGTGTATGCCCTGACATGGGGATGAGGAAAGTTGCAGGAAGGACACTGGCCAGCTGATTGAAGACTCAGTGTGTCAAACATCTCAAAACAAATCCCAGAGTTGCTGGAGGAAAGTAGAGGGAGAGCTAGCCAAAAGCCCCGTCTTATTAAATGGAAGGGGAACAACCAGGTTGAGAAGCCCTGGTCTGGAGTGAGAGGCACTGGGTTGTGTGCCTTTATAATGACTATATCCTGGGCCCATTGTAATGAGGAAGAGGGATGGGTGGTCTCCTCCAAACACTCAGAATAATAGAAAAAAATCTCCATTCAAAAAAGAGGAAATTGTGGTAGGAAGAATATTTGCCCTGAAAAATGCCTATGTCCTAATTCCCAGAAACTGAATATGTTACCTTTAATGGCAAAGAGACTTTGCAAAGATGATTAAGATTACAAACCTTAAAATGGGAAAAATACCCAGGATTATCCAGGTGGGCCCAATCTAATTACATGAACCTTT
>NW_006297811.1:22985-42898 GCF_000327345.1 Myotis davidii | reverse complement strand
AGGGAAAGAAGGCGGAGAGATGCAGTAGTGCTGGCTTTGAAGATGAAGGAGGTGCCATGAACCAAGGAATGTAGGATGCCTCTAGAAGCTAGAAAAGGCCAGCAAGATCCCCTAGAGAGTCCTCCAAAAAGGATCTCAGCCCTAGGACACCTTGGTATTAGTCCAGTGAGACATGTGTCAGACTCCAGACCTACAGAACTGTCAAATGAGTCTGTGCTGTGTTAAGCCACCAAGTTTGTGGCAACTTACTGAGGCAGCAATAGAAAATTAATACAGGAAAATTCAAATTCTAGATCAATTCTTCCCCCCTGGAGGATGGAGGGAAAAAAACTAAAGAGGCACACTGTGTGTGTGTGTGTGTGTGTGTGTGTATGTGTGTGTGTGTGTGTTAAAAGCCCAGGCCAAGAGGAAGGTCAGCTCAAGGAAAGCTGAACAGAATGAAAAGACAACTTTTTAAAGAATTAGAGCAAGTCGAGAGAGAATGCCTAACATAAAAGGTTGATATGGTAAATCTTGTTTATCTTTGGAGGAACGCTGTTCTAATTCTAAACCTCACCCCAAGATTCTCTTCTGGGAAGCCTAATTTGAGCTTAGAATGTCTAAAAGCAAACAGAATAAAAGACACACTGTCCTGTGCTCCTAAATGGTGTCTGCCCTAGACTGCACGCCATGGTCACGAGCAGCCTGTGCTTGAGATAGGGAGGCAGTCTACAAAGCATTCTGCAACAAAGCTCCCAGCTGGGCTGCAGAGAAATGATAGCTAGCCACTGAGGGGTTAATAAGATCACTTTCCTCTCGTTTCTGCCAGTACTTCTAGGCAAAGAAAGCAGAAATCACAAGACAACAGTTAGTGATAGAAGCACTGTATTTTAAGAACTCGTTGTGGGAAGTATCTTGATTTCATAACTTTCTCCATTAATTAAAGAGTAAGATAAAGGAAGAATGGACATCACAAACACATTAGCGCACGTTGTTACCCAGCCTACGGTCATGAGGCATAAACCTAGTTGTTGTTTGGGAAGAAGAGTGCTGATGGGAAAGAATTAGAACAGTGACCAGACAATGTGGAAACAGATGCTGATGCAGGATGAAAGAACAAAACAAAAACCAGTTTGTGTTCGTTTCACTGAATATTTTGTCACATAGTGGTACAGAACTAAAATTACATTTTTATATATAAACTACAGGCCCAGCGAGCACGAAATCATGCGCGGTTAGGGTCCCTAGACCTAGAGTGGTCTCCGTCACATGGTGTCTGCCACCCTGTGACGCTACGTGAAGCTCCCAGGCCCAGGACGCTCCACGAAGCCCGCAACTGCTCCGCGAGGCTCCGCCGGCTCCTCGACTGCTCCACGAAGCTTGCTGCCGCCCCACGAAGCTTGCCGCTGGACGTTCTGCAAAACTTACCCCCTCCCCCCACCCCACGACTGCTCCGAGAAACTCCCCTGCCCCGCGAATGCTTCATGAAACTCCACTCACTGCCACCCGGGTGACTGCTCCGCTAAGCTCAGAGCCACCCCGCGAAGCAGCCTGCCACCACGGCTACACAGTCCCCAGTCCCACCCTGCCGCCACCCGCTCCTCATGGTGGGCAACTCGGGGTGTGGGAGGGGGGAACCGAGAGGTGCTCCATGCACTTCATGGTGACCGGTCACCCATTCGGTCATGACAGTACCTAGCTCTTTATATATATTAGGATTAAATCATTATGATTTGAGGAAAATCTAGAATAAATATAGCTTATGTTCTTAAAATGACTGAACTCAATTAAAATATAGTTCATTGAGGTTTGTAAATGTTTTAACATCTGTTTTATAATTCAACTGTCAAACTAAATTATCCTAAACTTGAGACTGTACTGGCTAACCAAGCAGACCAGTTATTTTTACTGTTTCAGAATCTTGAAATTGCAGAACGTGAATAAAACCTTAGAAGTCACCGTGGTCCAACAACTTGCCTGATGGGAGTGATATCCTTAAAAGACACTTTCATTTTTCATTTCATTTTTCCTGATAGAATCTTCTACAGACCAGTTTATGCTCTAGTGCATGAGGGAGGGGGGGGGCATATGACGTGGTCATTTATTGTGTACCTACTTTATGTCAGATGTTGTGATAGGTGCTTTAGATATTTTTAAATAATTTACTCTTTATATCATCCCAGTAAAATACTATGAGCTACATTTTATAGATCCGAAAGAAAGGGCCAAAATAGAGAATACTACTACTTCTTCTCTAACTAAAATAACTAAAAGTCAATGGTATAGAACAAGTAAATATTTTAAAATATATATTTTAATAAAGGTAATGTGGCTAAAAATGTGTGAGACAAAAACAGATTAAATGCATTCTTGCTATTCAAATTTACTGTCAATAATCTATATTTAAATAGTAGACCAAAAGAAGATTTTTTAAAATAATTAAATAATAGTAAGATAAATAATAGCAGGTTCACATTAAATTATCTTAATTCGGGTAAAATTATGAAAATCGTGTTGGTATATATATGTATATATGTGAATGGCAAGCTAAATTATAAAATCTACCTTTTTTCATTTAATTTAAATAGTACTCTTTAACAATATGTTAATATAATATTAAACTGTATAATATAAAGGTCTAACTTTGATAGCAACAAGTATATTTAAATATATTCCATATTAAAAATCAATGTTAATGAAGTTTGCCCTTTCATTTCTGCTGAGGCTTGAAGTAGTAAATACATAAACTAAATGGTCAACAACAGAAGAATATTTAAACTACTGGCATATGATGGCCATTAAACACTATTTCTTGAACATAATTAAGATATGAGACATGCTCATGACATAATGCTAAATGAAAAAAAGCAGGAAACAAAAACACACGTACAAAGCATAATTGCAAAAGTGTAAAAATAAAATGATACACATATACACTTAGGTGCACAGGGGCAAATATGATAACAGCCAATGCTTCATACACTTTATAGTTTTAGTGTAACCTTTTTTTTAATTTGATTCATCTTATTCTACTTCATATTTGATTTAATTTATGTATTTATTTTATTTCTATTAGATTGTAAGATTTTAGGGGCCAGGGACCATCCCTTATTTGCAATTATAGAGACCTTTGCTGTATTGGCATTCAAAAATTTTGCTAGGCTAAATTGAATGAAGTGTAAGGTAGTCTATGATTTTACACTGGGAATAGTTTCTATATTTTTTAAGGTTTTTTTTTGTTTGAAGTCACATTTACAGTGTTATGTAGTCTAAAATATATATGGAGTATCTCTGCCTTGAGTAAATTTCCTCTTTAAATGGGTTTACATCCTAATTTTAAGAAATTCTACTCCATTGTAAAATGTGTGCTTTAGCCCTAGCCAATTTGGCTCAGTGGGTAGAGCGCTGGCCTGCAGAATGAAGGGTCCCGGGTTCGATTCTGGTCAAGGGCATATACCTGGGTTGTGGACTCCATCCTCAGTAGAGGATGTGTAAGAAGCAGCCAATCAATGATTCTCTCTCATCATTGACGTTCTTCTCTCTCTCTCTCCCTCTCCCTTCCTCTCTGAAATCAATAAAGATATATTAAAGAAAAAGTGTGTGCTTCACATTGCTAGAAGAAAGAACTAACAAACATCAGCTTGGACATTTAGATCATGTTCTATATGAAAATAAAATATGCCTAATGTGAATATAAATAATTTATAAATTTTCTTTTTTTTTTAATATATTTTATTGAGTTTTTACAAAGAGGAAAGGAGAGAGATAGAGAGTTAGAAACATCGATGAGAGAGAAACATCGACCAGCTGCCTCCTGCACACTCCCCACTGGGGATGTGCCCGCAATGAAGGTACATGCCCTTGACCGGAATCGAACCTGGGACCTCTCAGTCCACAGGCCGACGCTCTATCCACTGAGCCAAACTGGCTTCGGCTATAAATTTTCTAAACTATATATATTATAGTTTTGTTACCTTTTCAAGTATGATATTGTTCATTATCAGTATTTTTGTAGTCATTTAATGGACACATTTGGAGACTTAAGTTTCATTTTACTAAAAATTTAAAAGAGGCATGCTCCTTTTGTGATGTGTGTGGGAAAAAATGTAATGGAAAGTCATTAGCACAGATCACCACAGAAAGGTTATAGGGACATTTAATATTAATATAGTCCAATTTTAGAATATGGACAAAAATAAACAGTTTGCTGCATTCCTATTATGTATATGGCAATGCACTGGGCACTTTGCATGATATCTTATGTAATCCTTTATGTTAGATTGCTGTCCCCATTTTACAGATAAGGAAAATATTAATAAAGGAGAATAATTTTCCTAAGTAAACATAGCTATTACATACTAGAGTCTAACCTCAGTCTGTCTAATTAAATAAAGCCTTTTTCTCCAAGGCCATTATGCCTCTTGGGAAAGAAAAGTTGGTGGTGAAGACTAGTTGAAGGACCGAGAAGCCAGTCTCAGGACAAGCTGCTAGTTTTGTAATTTTAAGGTTCTGCTTCAAGGGCAGAGATGTTTTTTCATGAAAAGACCTCAGATGGGTGGAGCTTGGCCTGATGAGAAATGCTTCTGGAAAATGACCTTCACCTCACTCAGTCTCACAGTAAACACCATTCAGAAATGTGTTGTGTTCACCTCTACCAGCCACTCACTCTGATTAGCAGGTGGACCTGGGGCCAGTCTCCAGAAGGAGAATCTCCAGTTGGCATGGAGCCAGCTCCCAGGAAGAAGCTGGGTCAGGACCAAGAGAAGGGTCAGGACAAAGAGAGCACTCATGCCTGCAATCAGTCCCCACCTGCATGCCTCCATGGGAAAATGCAAAGCTCTACTTCCAGGTGAGAGCATGCTGTGTCATCACCTGATTTATTGTTTCCGTAAGTTCCTGTATCATTTCCATTAATTCTTTATCTGTGTCCGATGGTGTCTTTCCATCATCACATATTCTGTTGCCACAACCAATTAACTTCTTTTTATGAATGGAATTCCAGTCATATCAGCCCCGCTGGTGTATCTGCTTACATGCTGAAGACACTTACTCAGTTTTCAGACCTCCGAGAAAGCCCCACATTCTTCATGAGTCTTCCAGACTTGATTTTCTTAGAATCAGGTGCCTTTTCTCCATGCTTATATTGTAGTGTGCACAAATTCCCATTGTACCGGTGTCTCAATAATCATGTTGTTCATTGATAAATGTCTCTGTCCACTAGAATGATACCTTTGATGTGACAGTTCTTTAAACTCCAGCCCATATACAGTAGGTGCAGTGTTCATTTGTTCACTAAACCTGCTATTCGTTGGTTTTATCACATAAGATATATATTGGTGCCAGCAATTTAACATTGAATTAAACCTAATACAAAGTATTTTCAAAAGATGACACAGGGATGAAAGCATTTTTAGAAAAAGAGTAACAGAAACAGTAATAGCTAATACTTCCTAAGTATTGTGTGTCCTAGTTTTACATGTATTAATTCATTTGATCTTCACCATAACA
Source organism: Myotis davidii (assembly GCF_000327345.1). Classification (NCBI taxonomy): domain Eukaryota; kingdom Metazoa; phylum Chordata; class Mammalia; order Chiroptera; family Vespertilionidae; genus Myotis; species Myotis davidii. The sequence continues at coordinate 37,411 of NW_006297811.1, read as the reverse complement.
TTTTGCAGAATGTACTACCATTTCCCCTATTTTCCAGGTGAGAAAACTGAAGCAGAGGAAGGTTAAATAACCAACCAGATCATACAGCAACTAAGAGGTGGAGCTGGGATTCGAATCCAGGCATTCTGCCTCTAGAGTAGTTTCTCTTACCTACTGCCAGTCATAGCTCTTCCTGTGCTAGTGATTTCTTTTCATTCCAGGGGTGGAGAACACCTGGGCCCGTGGGCCATATCATTTGGTCTGGCCTTGCCAAGGCAACTGCAGGGAGGACTCAAAGTTCAATAAATCTGGAAGCTTTTTTCATAGCAACATCATTTTTAAGTTGATAATTTTGTATGGCCCGCAAATGATGTTATAAATGTGTAAATGGCCCTTGGCAGATAAAAGGTTCCCCACCCCTGACAGCAGTTCTGTAAGACAGAAGGAATATACTAGGAGGACAAGTTGAACTGACTTGGTCTGGTCCCTGGGCTCTGCAGGTGAGTGAGCAGCAGGGCAGATGTGATCAGTGCTGTGTGTCTGAGTGCTTTGTGATAGGCACAAAGACAGAGACATGGATGCCAGCATTATCTACAATGGGATGCTCCTACTGCACCAACATGTAACACGTTATCCCTCATCTAATCCTTCCTGATTGGAGTATTTTGAGCTCTTACTCTTCCACAATATTTTAGAATCAGCTTGTCAAATTTCAAGAAAAAAAAGCCTGCTTGGACTTTGTTTAAAGGTGGACTGAATCTACAGATCAGTTAGACAACAGCTTGCTATTTGTAGTGAATTTCCCTATCTATGAACACAGTCTTTTTAAAATAATCATTTGTTTTTTTCATGATTTTAAGTTTTGTAATTTTTTCATAAAGGTCTCAAATTGGCCTACAATTTTCTGTTTTTGAATTGGTCTATAGTTTTCTGTTCTTGAATTGTCTTTATCTGGTTTTGAAGTTGTAAGAACTTCATAAAATAAGATGGGCCAGGTTCTCTCTTCTGTTTTACATAAGCATTTGTATATAAAATATTTAACTCCAGAAAAATTTGCCTATAAAATAAATTGGGCCCAATGCTTCTTTTAAAGAAAATAAAGTTACTGGTTTAATTTCTTTCATATAAAACCATATTTAGTTTGGTTCCATTTTTTTTACTTGTTCCCCTTTAAATTATTATTCCAATTTAAAGAAGATGTTAATCAAATTGCGTGAAACAATACACTAAGTAAAGTTTGGTTGTGCCTATCTTAACTGAAATTGAGCATTAGATTTTCATAAAAATCAGAAATAAAATTATAAATCTATAATATATGTGTCTGATATGCTTTAGTGCCAGCATCTTCTTGAAATTCTTGAAGATAAGTGGGGTAGAGTAAATAGACCTTCACCTAAGAAACGTGCATTAAAAAATTTTACACATCATCACTCATGACATCTCCAATTAACTCCCTCCCGGCTCCAAGTCTCACACTAGAGAATTGATCTGTTACTTTAACCATTTGTACGCCCTAAGCGTCTATAGACACAAGCAGCAGATCTTTTTTAATTAAATTCAAAATATTGTGGCAGTTAACCGATTAAAAACTCATTTAGAATCTTGGAAGACAAAAATTACTGCTTGCTATGTTTTCACAATTGCTTTCTTTAAAACCAAGATCACTTAAGCCAGTGGTCACAATGTGCTCACAAACTTCTAAAGCAACTAAGAAGTCCCCAGAATGATACTTAACAATGGCCTATAAAACAATTACATTTTAAAGGCATATGGGAGAAAAGTCAATGTCTAGAAGGCTGCTGGTAAGGAAAGCATTGTTGAGAGAGATCATCAATAGGGAGGAAGAGGAAGAATAGTAAAAAGAGAATATATGACTGAGTCTCAAAAGCATTCACAGATGGTGTTAAACTTCATCCAATTTTTCTTGAGCTGGAGGTCATGTCCAATTTTCTCACTCTGACATCTTAGATGTTCCTGCAACCTCCATCATCATAGTGTAGGTTGAAAAGGTTAGATGATAACCCTAAGTCATCAGCCAAGGCAAACAACCTAATCTAAGAACCACTATTTTCACACTTTCTTCTCTTCACTTGCACAATTAATAGAAAATATAAATATGGTACAATAACAAGAGAATTAGGGCAATGGGAAGCTAAAAATATAGCTGAGAATAAAAGGACCTGATGCAAGGAGCCAACTAGCTTCTTCCATGCCTAGAAGGAAATTTATCACTTCAGGCTGTAACAAGATCTTTTCCTTGAGAATCAAGTTATAAGCTCTCCCTGGGCCCACAAATCACCAACCCCAATGAATACAGTGCCCCAAATAAAGTGAGATGCAATTTTACTAAAGGTTTCATGACACTTCAAGTCAATTCAACAACTAATTCAAATAAAATGATCACTACTAAAAACTAAAACCAGACACATAATAGAAATCAGTTAGTGACTAGAAACTACTTGGCACAGAATAGACAGTTTGCTTTCTAAATGTTATTGTTACCGGGGTACTTTTAACTGAGTTAACAAAAGTAAAAAAAAAAAAAAAATTCTATATTCCTTTCCAAAGTATGATCATCACAATGAATCTTATCTGTCTGGTAGCTTTTGTTGATGGTTGTTGATAATGTAAAAACAATTTTTTAAAAAGTAGTAGTCAATTAACTTGCTATGTATTTCATCTTTATATTTAATGTTGATTTTTAAATGTCTGCTTTTACATTCTTCCAGAGCAAAGTAAAATAAAATTTTAAAGGATATTAAAATATAGAAAAGATTCCTTCAGTTATGTTTCTATTTTTTAAGTGAAGATCTGGTTATCTCATAAGATAAGGTTATTATCCAATGCTGGGAAATGGCATTACAAGTTGAACATCAAACTAAAGATCAAAACTTTCACTCCTAAAGCTCACAACATATAGACATATCACCTAACAATTAGTTATCTATATTCTTTGAAAAACTGTAAACTAAGAACTTACTTGCCAAATATTTTTATGAATAAAATAGAAGTTTACTGGTATTTGAAAACTTACATTACAGACCTTTAAAAATTATTCTAGTTCTTAGAGAACAAAACAATGATATCACAAATATGATGTTACAAATTATGTCTACTTATGTTTTAAAAACTGGCCAAAATTTATGATAAATAAAATATGGCACAATTTGATAATTGTATAAAGCTTGAAAAATTATTTTGCTGCTTAAAAACAAAAATAAATCATTATTCAACTAGGGTTATTTAAGTATTTGTTTTTCTATCAGTAAAACTTATATTAGTCATGCATTAAAACAAACTAAAAAGAAATTTTAAGACTAATTCCAATGGTCCCTAAATATTCCCACAAATATTTTTAAACGTTTTTATTGACTTTTTTTTTTTTTAGGAGAGAAAAAGAAAGAAACATCAATGAGAGAAAAACATTGATTGGCTTCCTCCGACATGCCCCCTACTGGGGATTGAACCTGAAACCCAGGCATGTACCCTGATTGGGAATTGAACCAGTGACCGCTCAGTAATTTGGGACAATGCTCTACTAACTGAGCTACAGCAGCCAGAACTCTCGCAAATATTTAATAGAAGTGTCTTAAACTTATTAGAGATACTTTATCTGTTTTCCTATCACAGACAAATGTTAGGAGAACTTAGTCTGGAAACAGATGACCAAGGTTCAAATCTGCTACCTACTAACTGTGTGATATTAATCAAATTGCTAAACTTTTCTGTGCCTGTTTCTCCATCTGTAAAATGAAGACGACAGTGGTTCCTATTTTATAGTATCATTCCGTTAATAGTTTTGTGTTAATAATAAATATTTATGTTAATATGTCAATATGTAAATTAAATAACCCAGGTAAAGATATTAGAATGCTGTCTGGCATAATAAATGTTGGCTCTGTGTCCTTTACCATATTTCCAGTTTTTATATTCCCTATTTTCCCTAAACAAAACCAGTAACAAATAGTTAAAAAATGAGCAAAAGAAAAAAATAAAACACTTTAGAAAAAAATGTATCTCTTTCAAATTAATTACCTAACTTAGACTTCAATGGCCCAATATTAGTTGTAATTTAATTCCTTGATTACTTAGCTACAACATTTTTAAAACTTGAAATGTATACCATTTTTAAAAAATTATTGAAAAACTTGAACATTCTTAGAACACTCCTTTTAGGATAGGCTGCTCCTATTAATAATTTCTGGGAGACACACCTAAATGGACCTGTTATTTCTGTAATAAAAAGCAGAGACAAAATAGAGACACAACCTTAAGAAGCTAAAACATCTCTGTGATAATGAAAAAATTGGCCCATGGCCTTTTCTTATGAATTGGTGCAATTTCCTAAATAAAGGCAAAGGAAGGGGTGATGGACATCAGGTTGACTTATTAACAAAAACATTAAAACAAAAGCCAATTAACATCATCAATTGATAAGCATAAAAGAAGATGAGCAAAATTACAGAATGAAAGATGTGGATGTTTGAAGAGTTTCTATTCCCATTAAATAAGGGAGGTAAAGAGGAAAGTAGCAGAAGGGGAGAGGAGAGAGACAGCACTCTTACTGTTCTCATTCTATTGTGGACTAGTTCTTTGAAAAAGAGATCTTGGTACAGGCAGTCTTGACTCTGTAGAGTCTTTTCGTAACTTGCTGTAGGCCTTGCTGATCCTTATGTAAAAGCCGGTGTCTGTCCCATGGTAGGTTTATGTGGCACACTCATTGGTATGCAAGACATCAGAACAGAGGAAGTAGGAAGTTGGATTGGACAGTCTCTAAGATTTTTTTTTTTATTTCAAATGCTTTGCCCTAATTCTTAGTTCCTTTTGTCTCTCTATCATCTATTTTTATCAGACTTACTCAGTTATAACTCATAAGTGGACTTAGCTAGTTTTGAAAATGCTTTATTTTCTCCATCTGTCTGCTAGATTTATTACAGTAGCATTACCTCAATACTACAGGATCTTGACATAGGATTATGTAAATCACACTAACTGAAGTCATAAGACACAGCAGAACTCCCCTCTGAGTTTAGGTATTATCATGTGGAGACTTTTTCCCTGAATGACTTTTTTCCTACTTTTAATAAAATAAAGAGCTATCCACATTTCTTGCCATGAACACTAGAAATTCTGCCCTTTTAAGAGTGCCATCATCCCATTTACACTAACACTGTGAATCTCAAACATAAATAGTGCTGCCATCTAACAGATGGTTTTTCTTAAAAAGACTGCTTCGTTCCATATGTTCCCATTACAATCTTTGTTTCACAGCATAACTCATATTTCACTTTATTCCAGAATTTTGTTCCAGCACAACTTCATGTATTTTCCGTTATTCCTTTACACTGTCACTGAAAACAGTAAATCTACGCTATAGTTTAAAGCTAAACAAATGTAAAAGCACAATTAATGATAGAACTAGTTATTTTTTCAAGGTCTGACTAGCTAGAAAATCCAAATAGGTTTACACTGACATATAACAGGCAGGCCTATGCTAGCTAGCTGTGCACACTGTAGGAAAAAATGCTTCTATTACCTGCTTGGCAACATATGGCTTTGCCAGAAAAGTCAGCATGTCAAACATTTAGTCCTCAACATGCTTCATGATGATTACATCATGATTTCAGAACTAAACATTTTGCAAAATAAAAAGGTGTGTAATACGTTTTTGGCATTTACAAGAGATCATTTACATAACTCCTTAGAAAAATTCTAGGATTTGTTCTCAAAAATAAGTCCACTCTGTCTTTATGACAAGCTTCCTTTTCAGGCACTAGGTAATGGGAATTGTTCAAAATGGAAATAACTTTTCTTAACAGTTGGGCAAACAAAGCGGGTCTAACTTCCTACTCCCTATAGATAATTTCTCCTTAGCCTGACATGGAAGCTGAAACTCTACGGTCACTTACTATACATATCTGAATATATCTCCTTTAGATAAATGTATTCTAAGATGTCAGCTCTATTTGCATACATATGGCCAAAAGCTTCATGAAAACCAATGCAAATATGAAATCACACTTAAAATATGATCATACTCTACCTCTATGACAGCAAAAGGCAAAAGGAACCTTCACTAATAAATAAGGATTTAGATTTTATCTATGAAATCGTTATCAGTTTTAAAATATTATAGACTGTAGAGAGACTTGGTTTTATAGTTGTAAAGAAAAAGGCTTCCAACAAACAAAATAGCTTTCACCGGATAGGCCCACCACCTACCGTTTCCAATATCTCAAGAGAAGCGCCTCTATTTCTACATGAAATTCTATCCTCTTGGAAAACATTTCTTTAGAGGCTGTGTCCCCCCAAAAAACAAATTAGTAGCAAGTGAGCCAAGCTTAGATTCTTAAATAACCTATTTTAATAGAGGTAACACAATGCTGATGTTAGAAACGACTCTGTTTCAGACCATTAACTAAATGCTTCTTCATTGATGGGCAATAATATTATGTTCCAATTTTTAGTAACAAAGAAAGTAGTAAGAAAAGTCATACAAAATAAACTTTTCAAGTACCTAGCAAGTTTCTTCAAATAGCATAACATTTCAAAATGGGATTTCTTTTTTTCTTTTTCTTTTTTTAGGACATTTGTTCTGAAAGAAAAAATGAAAATTGGACTTACTCTTAGAGGAAATCATTTAAAGCTGTTTTATGGACCCCACTTGCTTTGCGTCTTCATTTCAGATTTGGAGAACGTCTTTTAATTATGTGTCATAATAATCCCCCTCTTTTCAATTTTAGCAAATTATCCTCTAACAGCACCAATAAAACCACAGTTAGCTATGATATTCCTGAAAGCAATTAACAGCATAGCAGAAGTTCCCTGTGTAACACCTTATACCATTATGCCATTTCAAAAAACCATCAGTATAAAAGTTAATTATTTCGAGGGAAACACAAACACACACACTTCATACTGATAAATCATACACTTTAAAAATGCTTTTCAAATGGTATTAAGTTATTCTATAAAACTTTTGATCAACCATGTGAAAAAGAAAATATTTGCCTACATCTAACCTCATTCCTTTACCTTCTTCCAGTATTACAGGGCACTTCTAATTCTTGCCTACTAGAATGGAGAAGGCTTTCATAAACACAGACTACCTAGACTAATGCTTAGTTTGTCCACGGTGAGAAGAATTATAGTTTTGTTGCCAAGATTCACATGTTTGCTGATGCTAGCATAGAGAAAACTGTTAAGAAAGGTGAAGAAAAAGAGGGAGGAAAGTGAAGAAGGAAAGGAGGAAAAACATACCATGGTTCTCTGAAGCTAAAAAGGTATCCAAGCTGCATGCTCACTAATACGAGGACTTAGCTTCATCTATTGCTACTGTGGCTCCCATGGCTCCATAAAAACACAGGTTAGTCAAGGTCCCAGTTTTGTAAAATATATGGGTTTTATTAAAATAAATACTGAATTTAATTTAGCTGCATACATAATAAAACATTCCATCATATCAAAAGACTATTTTATCAACAATTATATAGAGTACTTCATTATTTTATTGTACCTGAACTGTTTTTGGAACTGCCACAGGAAAGCTGGTTTTAATAAACTATAGGATTGTGTCATGTTGGAATATTATTCACAAAATACATTCAATTTGGTCTGCTATGCATACTTAGATAGAACTCTATGCCCAGAAAAGTTCCTGGTTAAAAAATAATGCATAAGTTTATTGTCAGGGTGCAGAGGCAGGATATTCTTCAGTGAGGAGTTATAAAGGTAAGAGTAAGTTTTGATTTACCTGCTAATATAGAGCTAAATATTGGTATTTTAAAAGAGTTTTGGAGTAAAGGAAAAAATGGTGCTAGAACTTATAAAAATACAAGCCATCTCAGGGAAAACTGAGATTCTGTCTGACTGGTTCAGAAAGCACCACAGGATACAAGCATGGTGAGTATTTTATACTATTCATATTCTAAGATGCAAATGTAAAATCAATCCAAGAAAGAAATTTAGAAATGTAGCAATGAAAAGGCAAACTAATCCTTTCAATAGATAGGAAATAATCAGGACTTGTTTTAAACAATGACACAACTATAACTGTGGATGATATAAATGTGGATTTTAAAATGTTAGTCATCTCAAAACCCTTCTTGAAACATAAATATGTACTTAGATGCTCTTAAAAGAATAGTCATGAATTATACTTTTCACCTAATAGTTTTGATACAAATAGCTTCTTAGTTCCATCAACAATAGAACTATATTAATAAATACTATATGATACTCTTAAGGATTGAAACAGAGAAGACTCTTCAAATAGACAAAGAATTAAAAATAAAGTGCCTTCTTCAGAGCGCCACTCCCCACGGCCAGGCTGCTACCCAGAGGGGCCTGTGGGAGCCAGGAAGCCTTCAGAACCCTCGACTCAGGTCTCAGACTGTGGAAAAGAGAGCTAGCTATAAATGTAAGTCGTGAAATCATAAAAACCCTAGAGGAAACCGTAGGCAGCAAAATATCAGACATCTCTCATAGTAATATGTTTGCAGATATAACTCCTAAGGTAAAGAAAACTAAGGATAATATAAACAAATGGGACTACATCCAAATAAAAGATGCACAGCAAAGGAAACCATAAACATAACAAAAAGAGAGCCCACTGTATGAGAGAACATATTTGGCAATGATACATCTGATAAAGTGTAGGGATTGGCTCTAGGGTCAAACCTCGGGCTGACCTGTGGCAGGCCACAAACAAGTCCCAGCCTGGAAGGCAGAGCTCTCCTAGCATAATTAAGCCTGACCTTGTAGCCCTCCCTAATTCCTTCCTAAGAAGCTAATGGGCAGTGTGAGGTGCAGCAAGTGTTGGCAAAACAAGAACGTTTGTATACATATATACGTTAACCCACCCTTGTTTTAATCAGAATATAAAATAAAGCATCGGCTTGCAAAATAAAATTAAATTAAAATAAAGTGCCTTCTTTAACATAAACTTGAAAGAAAATCAAATATTCAACACTTCTCCAATCAAATGCAAATTTTCAGACATGTCTGCAAACTAAAACATTTTGAACATTTTTGTTAATATTGATATTAAAAACCAAAACAATTATAAACTATATGATTTCTGCTTATAGCTTTCATTTTCAATTGTTTATTTCTGCAGTTAAGTGCTGATTGTAACTTGTCTTAATTTTCACAAGTGTTTAGATTCAAATGGAGCAGAAAATTCATTAGCAGTAGTTACTCTCTATTTTAATGCCTGTTTTCAACTCAACAATGCTTTGGTGATCTGTGAACTCATTCATGAAAACAGATGATGACCCTTTAAAACAGTGGTTCTCAACCTTCCTAATGCCACGACTCTTTAATATAGTTCTTCATGTTGTGGTGACCCCCAACCATAAAATTATTTTCGTTGCTACTTCATAACTGTAATTTTGTTACTGTTATGAATCATAATATAAATATCTGATATGCAGAATGTACTTTCATTGTTACAAATTGAACATAATTAAAGCATAGTGATTAATCACAAAAACAATATGTGATTATATATGTGTTTTCTGATGGGCTTAGACCAGTGGTCGGCAAACCACGGTGCAAGAGACACATGCGGCTCTTTGGCCCCTTGAGTGTGGCTCTTCCAAAAAAAAAAAAAAAAAACCACGTGCGGGCGCGCACATACAGTGTGATTGAAACTTCGTTGCCCATGCCCAGAAGTCGGTTTTCAGCCTGGGCGAGTCTATTTTGAAGAAGTGGTGTTAGAAGTGGGGGGTGTCGGTCGGTTGGTCAGTTGGTCGACGGGAGACCTGGCGCAGGCGGGCCGAGGGATACGCTGAGGGATACGCAGCGCGTGCGCGCGGGGTGTGTGTGTGGGGGGAGGTACATTGTTTTAAGGTACGTTCCCTGAGGTCGACCCCTTCCAACTCTTCAATCCACACTCGTCTATCTGAAACAAATATACAAGACGAGTGTGGATGGGAGAGTTGGAAGGGGTCGACCTCAGTGAACTGTACCTCAAAGAGATTGAGGACGTTTTTAGCAAAGGCCAGCTTAGGAGTACCCTAATTAAGTTAATAACAATGTACCTACCTATATAGTTTAAGTTTAAAAAATTTCAATCGTTGTACTGTTGATATTTGGCTCTGTTGACTAATGAGTTTGCTGACCACTGTCTTAGGCGACCCCTGTGAAAGGGCTGTTCGACCCCCAAAGGGGTCGCGACCCACTGGTTGAGAACCGCTGCTTTAACAAAACCTAAACTAAGTTGGGATCTAAATCTAATTACACTAACTTATCAAAATAAAATGTGCTTTCACCAGCAGCAACTTTAATGCCCACCAAGCTGCATGACAAACTAGGTGATAAAATTTAACTCTTGTCTCCAGGAGGCCAACCCAGTCCCTCACTGATTGTGAATACAACACTGACAATACATGCCTACCATTTCTTTATGAATTTAATGTGCTTCTCCATATTTGCTTAAGATGTTGCCTAAGGTATGTACTTTGACTAAGCTTGCCAAGAAGATTTGAAGGAGAATATAGGGGGTAACCTGGGGGGAAGAGGGGTAGCAATCTGAATCTGTGCCAGTAACCAGTATCCTAATGCACATTCTTGTTAGCCTATAATTAAGTCACTGTCCCCTTCTTTAGGCAATAATCTGTTTTCCTTATCAGCGGTTCTCAACCTGTGGGTCGTGACCCCTTTAGCGGTCCAACGACCCTTTCACAGGTGTCACCTAAGACCATCCTGTATATCAGATATTTACATTACGATTTATAACAGTAGCAACATTACAGTTATGAAGTAGCAATGAAAATAATTTTATGGTTGGGTCACAACATGAGGAACTGTATTTAAAGGGCCAGAGGTTGAGAACCACTGTTAGTCCCGGTTTACAAGGGCCACAAACCAAGAATTTAACAGCTTAGCCAGAGGGAAGGTCACTGGCACCACCCAGGCCAGGCCTTTAGCTGTAATCTCACTTCCCCATTTTAACTAACTTAGGTAGGGCTGCAAATGCCCGCCACAAAAGCCCAAAAGTTAGGAAACAAAGAATTTTGGGAAAATATATATATATATATATCGAGAGAGAGAGAGAGAGAGAGAGAGATCTCATTGTATAAGGGGTTCAGGTTTTGGATCTTCGAATCCCCTGAGCCAGCAGTGCTGCTTTGAATAAAGGTTTCTTTTTTTCCCCCCTGAATCTTCTGAGTACCCCTTGTGTGTTTTCCCGTCGCCTGGTGAATTCTGCCACAGATTGGCCACTTCATGGACACAGACTCTTTCATTTACAATATTTTAAATAACTTATTATAGTTTAAAAAACTTGTTATACATTTTTAAAAAATATTTTGAAATATTTCACACCAAATAAGAGAATGAATATTTTAAACCAATTATACTAATTTTCTTTCAGGATACAACCAGATGTTCAAGAACTATTACTCTGACAGAAAACTACAACTCTTCAGGTACTAAAATACAATTTAAAGGTATCAAATTATAGAAACCACTAACTTTTTAAAGAAAATGGTATTTTCCTTCATAGAAACCATTTTACTCATTCATTCTATGAAACTTCATTGGCAACTATATAAGTGTCTATGTCTCACTAGAGAATTATGAGGAGGGAAAAAGCAATAAACACTTTGAAAGAACTAACACTTTGTCAAAATGTAAAAGATAACAGCATATAATATCATTAACTTCACAAAGAAAATAAATCTTTTTATTTTTGGTAAACAAATTGAAGTGGTGGTGTATAAAGGGCAGCACTGCAACCTAATCTGTCTTTATGACTAGAAACATCTATATACAACATAAACCAGCAAGAATATCACTCTCTTTCCAAGAAATGGCTAATAACAGTGACGTTTGGGGAGCAAACAATTCACTTAAATTGCTCAGTGCCTGCTTAGTGCAAGGCATGATTCTGGGCCCCAGGACTGTAGGGATGAAAAAGTCAGACATGGTGTTCAAACTCACGAAGCTTACTTTCTACTGAGGGAAGAAGGACATTTCAAGGGCTTGAGGGCAGTTGGACAGAGTTATCTTAGGGAGGAGGGCTCTGGGCAGAGGAGCTACTGTAGACGGGGCATCAAGGAGAGCCTTTCTGAGGAGGTGCTATTTCAAAACAGGTTAGTGGAGAATCCACATTCTCCTGTCTCCCTTGTGATGAAGGACGGCATTTTCCTAACATAAGCTTTTAGTTGAGCACATTTCCTTTCAAACATTCCAGCAGAATTCATCTTTCCCATCCAACTGGCAGACCAGTCAGTCATAAGTAAGATGGACAGGAGTGGTCTTGGGACATCGCCAAAGGGACATAACAAAATGCTAACCAGAGGTTACAAAGAAAGGGAGAAAAATAGGGGGATGGGGTGAGTTAGTATAAATGCACCTCTGAATTCAAAGGGGACTATATCTGACTAGAAAAATACCAAGGATTGTGTGAGAGAAACTGGGGCACTTTGTCATTACCCAGACACATGAAATGTGGACGATTTTCTTTCTGACTGGCTTATGTCCAGGAGATTTCAAAAAGAATGATGGCCATCCATCATAAAGCTAATACCAAAAGGAGGAAGGAAAAATAAGAAGGGATCCAATGTTCATATCATTACACGCTAGTATTATTAGTCTCAGCATAACTGACCAATTAACAGAGGAAAATTAAATAATCTAACTATCCCATATAATGCTGCTTTCACTTTTACAATGAGGGCAATGAATCAAATATACCATGGGTGTAGGGGGCAGCACTAACCTACAGAATAACAAGATCTATGCATGGGGTTTCACTGCTTTTAAAACTATACCACATCACAAATCTGAGTAACTAATATCACTATGAATGACAATTCACAAAGCTCATATGTACATGATTAAGAAATCGTGTCAAAACAAAATATAAAATTTTTAAATAAACTTTATGAACAAAATGGGCTTTCATTTTTAAAATAATTTAGAAAAAACTATATCAGCCATGTGGCGGGACATCTATTTATAATAAAACTTTTAATTATTATGCTGTATGTTCATAGAAAATACAGAAATAATTAGAAAGAAAATATAAATCAATAGCAGTCTTATTTTCCTAGACATAGGAAAAAACCTATATGTATATGGTTTATCGCTTTTCAAAAAATTGGGCAAGTAAAATACCTGTAGACTTACATAGTGAGTTTTTTATTTAATAGTATATGTATCCAAATGTGTCGACTATTCTTTTAATGTTTTTAGTGAATCCACAACATTCATAATTGTTCAACTATATTCCTATTGCCAGTAATACTGTTTCAAATATTTTCTTATCAAATGAACGACACTGAGAAAATGTCCTTATACATTCTTGTGTGCAATGCCAAAGTGACAATTGCTACAATTCCTGAATCAGAGGAAGTCTTGATACACATTTCTAAACTGGTTTCCTGAAAAAAGGAATCAATTTCTACATTCACTCTGCACCACCTCAACACTACATGTAATTAAGTTTTAAGTAGTAACACTCTTATGGGTAACAAATGATACTCATACCTCAATTTTAAAATGTGCATTTTTAGTCTTAAGAAATGGCACTTGGTTTCATGTTTACTGGTCATTAATAGTTCTAAAATTAATCTGACTCTGACCTTTTAAATAAAGGAGCTATTAATTTCCTTATCAATATTTAAAAATGCTTAATATAGTTCACATATTAATCTTTTGTCATGTGTTCCAACAATTTCCCAGCTGTCATTCTCCTACTAACTGTGCTTGTTTTGACCAGTCTAAATTTTTCATTTTGTGAAAATATATTAATCTTTGACAATATGACTGATCCTGTTGCATTCTTTATTTTTTGCTCAAAAATTTCTTACCTATCTCGACATCAGTTATTTCCTACATTTTCTTTTAGATTGGGCAGTTGGGTTTTCTTTTCTTTTTTTCTCTTTTTCCCCAGTTCATTTAGAGTTTATTAGGAGAATGGAAGGCAAAGGGCAGATTTGAGAGATATTTAAAACTCAACTGCTAGATGGGCTGAAGGTAGAAGAGAAAGGGCTAGGAGAGAGAGAAATTACGGAGGTTACCAAGAAGGGGTTCATACTGAGAGAATGGCATTCCATGCTGAGTAAATAGCATTAAGAGATTGAACCCATTTCTAACTACTTTATTTCTTTCCTTTCCTTAAAACTCATGTTTCTTGAAACAGTAGTCTATATTCATTACAAATTTTCACCATTCATTAACTCACCAGTCCAAATAAAATGTGGCTCCCAACCTGGCTACTCTGCTTTCATCAAAGCCACCAATGTCTTCCAGTTGCCATGTACAAGGTACAACCATCAGTATTTAGTCGACAAACTCTGGAAGCACATAATATCGTTGCCTATATACTCCATGGTAAAACTCTCCCTGCTTCTCTTCTATAATGGCTCCCTCCTCCTTCCTGCCTACTCTCTGTTATTCCATCTCACTCTTCTTCACAGGTCTCCTTTCTCTTTCCC
>NW_006297811.1:6510-22956 GCF_000327345.1 Myotis davidii | reverse complement strand
TCCCTTAAATGCTGGTATACCTAGGAACTTCTTCAGAAACAAACTTCTAAAGACTATCCTTTTCTGTGTGACCATCCCCATCGCCATGGCCTCAGCCATCACAAGATGATTCATTCCATAATCTTTTCCTATACCTTAGGTTCTCTCCTGAGCTGCACATTTTGATCCTCATTTAAAATCCTACAAGTCTAAAATGAAGTCATCATTTTCCATAAAAGATGTGCTTAAACCTATTTTCCAATTACATGTCCCAGCTCAGTGAAACTGCACCTCCACTCAAAAATCATCTAACCTGAAACCAAGGTAAGCCTTATCCTGCATTTCTGCCTGCCTCTGTCACCCATTTCAGTCCCTGCCCTACTGTACCTAATCAGTCAGCAAGCCTTCCAGATTCTCCCTCCTAGTTTAAAATTCACCTTTCTCTCCAACCCCACTCCCATGCCCTTGGTTTAGGAGACACTTAAGTCTTTCACCTAAACTACTCAAATAGTTTCTTAACTAATCTCTAGACCTTCCTGCCTCTCCCCTCCCAATACATCCTCAACTTAGTGCCAGAGTTTTTCTAAAGCTGTAAATCTTTCAGTGTTATTCTCCAGCTTAAAATCTTTTAACTACACCCTTTTGTCTTAAATGATAAATATTGTGACCATTGTTTTTTGATTTCCTACTACTTCCTATTTGGCAAGAACTTTATAAACTGTATTTTAAATGCATTGGAAGAACTGGATTTATTTCTTTGTGAGCTGATTCTACTTCTTCCATACAAAAACAAATCCCTCAGTATCCTATGTAATAAAGGGTAATATGCAAATAGACCAAGAGGCAGAACAACTGAACAACCAATCAAAGCGTAATATGCTAATGATATGCTAAGGTTGCTCAACTGCTCACTATGACGTGCACTGCCCACCAGGGGACAGATGCTCCAACCGGTAGGTTAGCTTACTGCTGGGGTCCGGCCAATCGGGACTGAGCAAGACAGGCTGGACATGCCCATGCCACAGTCCCTCCCCAGCTGGCCAACCTCCCGCATCCTCCCTGGCCCTGATCATGCATGGGTGGGGTCCCTCCGCCTGGCCTGCACCCTCTCACAATCCGGAACCCCTCAGGGGATGGCAGAAAGCCAGTTTCAGCCCAATCCCGCAGGCCACTCCCCTTGGGAGAGCGCCAGATGCAGGGCTCCTGGCTGGTGAGCACTGCTGCGGCAGCGCGAGCCTCTCCAGATAGGGACTTATTGGGCACGAGCCCGCAGCAGGCACAGTGGGGCTGGGATAAGCAGGAGCAGCAGGAAGGAGCTGCAGGCAGTGTTGGACTGCTGGTTTTGGCCCAATCCCTAAAGGCCACCCCCAGGGACCCCACCCATGCACAAATTCGTGCACCAGGCCTCCATGGGTTTGAATGTTTTTGGGTGCTTTTACTGCAGTTGACTTCTAATTTCATTCCACTCTGATCTGAGAAGATGCTTTATATGATTTCAATCTTCTTGAACTTGTAGAGACTTGCTTTTTGTCCTAATACATGGTCTATCTTTGTGAATGATTCATGTGCACTTGAGAAGAATGTATATTCTCCTGCACTGGGGTGAAATGTTCTATAAATGTTAATTAAATCCATCTGATCCAGTGTATCCTTTAGAATCTCTTTTTCCTTGTTAAGTTTTTGTCTGGAAGATATATCCAGTGAAGTCAGAGTGATGTTAAAGTCTCCTACTATGACTGTATTATTGTCGATCTCTCCATTAAAGTACTCTAAAAATTTTAAAAATATATTTAGTTGCTCCTATTTTGGGTGCATATATGTTTATCAGGGTTATATCCTCTTCTTGGATCTATCCCTTTAGTATTACGTAGTGATCTTTGTTGTCTCTTGTGATGGCCATCATTTTAAAATCTATTTTGTTGAATATGAGTATTGCTACTCCAGTTTGTTTGTTTTTCCATTTGCATGGAAAAATTTTTTTCCACTCCTTCACCCTCATCCTGTGTGTGTCTTTTGTTTTGAAGTGGGTCTCTTGTAGACAGCATATATTTGGGTCATGTTTTTCTATTCTGCTACCTTACACCTTTTAATTGGAGCATTTAGTCCATTTACATTTAGGGTTATTATTGAGATGTACTTATTTATTGCCATTATATTCCTGCATGGCTAGGTTTCTCTGTTTCTCCTTTAGCTTTTTTTTTTTTTTGTCTGGGAAGCTCTTTATTTGACCATCTATTTTGAATGCTAGCCTGGCTGGATATAGTAGTCTTGTTCTCAGATCCTTGCTTTCCATTACCTTGAAACTCTACAGGCCATTCTCTTCTAGCATTGTAGAGTTTCTGATGAGAAATCAGGTGTCAGCCTTATGGGAACTCCTTTGTAGGTAACAGTTTTCTTTTCTCTTGCTGCCTTTAAGATTCTATTCTCTCTTTGCTTTTAATTTTTGGCATTTTAATTATGATGTGTCTGGGCGTGGGTCTGTTTGGGGTTCTCTGTGCCTTCTCTATGCCTTTCTTCCTTTCTGCCTCTTCAGGCACACCTGCTATCCCAATATTATTACAATTCACATGGTCCCACAGCTCCCTTAAGCTGTCCTCCTGTTTTTTAATTGTTTTTACTTTCTGGTTTTCTGATTGATATTTTCAACATTGTCTTCTAATTCACTGATCCGATCCTCAGCCCGCCCCCCTGGTATGCTGTGTATTCCTTCCAATGTGTTCTTTATTTTTGTTGTGTCATTCTTTATCTCAGAATATTCTTTATTCATAGATACTATATCTTTCTTCATGCTGTTGAGCATCTTTACCATCATTACTCTGAACTCTGTTTCAGATAAATTTCTTATCTCTGCTTCATTTATCTCTTCTTCTGGAGGATTCTCTAGTTCTTTCATTTGGGGGTTGTTTCGTTTTCTCCTCATTTTGGCTTTCTGTTTGGGTTTGTGACCATGTATTAGATAGAACCTCTACACGTCTTAATCTCTAGTGCAGGACAGTATTAAAGGCTGTTTCTGACTAATTAGATCAGGCATAGACTCAAAGCCTCCAGAGAGGACCTCTGTCTATAGACTGATAGGATTCAGACTTGAATTGCCCCCCAGGCAATTTGTCCTCAAGTGTGATGAGAGTTTTTTCAATAGGGTGGGGCAGTTACTACTGCCTGGAGGCTAATTGTTATTTTTAATCTCTTAGGTGTCTTCAGAGTAAGGTGTTTTCCAATAGGGTATGCCCACTGTCTTCCCCCCAGGCAAGGCAGATGCCTATGTGGGAAAGATGTCCTCAGCTGCATGAGACAATGACAGCCCAGGAAACTTGGGGTGTCTGCCTTCTAAGTTCTATCCCCCAAGTCCCCAGTCCTGTCTTCTGCCCTCACAGCTCCAGTCCACTTCATCCTCCCCCTGCCATAACACAAGGTGGGTGGATCCACCGGGAATTTTGTGCATTGGCCCTTTAAGAGGGTGCCTGAATTTTCAGCTGTTACTCCCTGGCAGACAGCACCCCACTGCTTTTCACAGCTAGATGTTATGTGGGTACCCTCCTCTTTTTTGCGCTCTCTGCTGGGGAGCCCAGCTTGGGGATTAGATCTCAGAGTTTTCAGTGGCAACCCCCCACAGCTGAGATATCTCTCCAGGACTTCAGTTGCTGCCTATGGGCCAGCCCTTTCACGCCTCCGCTCCTCCTACCAGTTTCTGTGGTCTCCACTTTCGGTCCTCGGGTGTCAGGATTCTCTCCTGTGAGTTTTCTGTTGATTATTCAGGAAGCTTTTCTATATTTTAGTTTCAATACCAGTTTGTTCCTGGGAGCCTGTCCATGCAGCATCCACTTACTCTGCCACCATTTTTAATCCTCTCCTGATGTGTGTTTTAAGAAAACAATGCACAGTAATGTGATAAGATGTGAGAGACTAAAGAAGACAATTTAAAGGGTCCAGAAAAAGTTGAGAAATAGAGCTGGTCTCGATATAAGCTGATTTCTACAAACTGACAGACAGGCAAACCATGTGCTGATATCTGCCTTTTTTCACTGTTTCATGTGGAAATCCTTCCTTCCTTATAAACTATTTTATCATACCAAATTTCTTTTTTTTTTTTCACTGTATTCCCCCATTCAATCTTGGCTGCCACAGTCAGACAGACAGAAAGCACGAGGACCCTTCTGTCTTGCATCTGCACTAGAACCTTGGCAGCAACAGTCATACCAGATTTTTTATCACTGCCAAACTTAGCATGAATTTGGCATTTTGAATCTAACACTCAAGAGCAAATTCTGAAAGTTTCGAATTTAAACATTTCAAGAATAGCCATGCAGATGATTGAGCTTTCCTAAGAAAAAATGGGAGTTAAAGGGCTGGTGGTAGAACCTTGGCATTTATACTAATGAACAAAGAAGAAAGAGACACGGTGTGGTCAGGGCAAGTAGGAAGACCAAGAGAGTATAATATGGGTTGAACTACAGTGATATCAGCAGCCCCATCCATGATGCAACCCTGAAAGATTTTAGTCTATAGTTCAGCTCTATGGCTACAAACCCCATTTGTTTAATGAACATTCAACAGGCTTTAGGACGAAATGCCATTTTAAAGGCCAATCTATATCTGAACACTCTGTGTTAAACTGCTTGTCTAATGCTCTGACTCTGTCTAAATAGATTTTAGTATAGAAGCATACTTTTCCTCATTATTATAGCTGTTGTCGGCAAATGCTTGCCATCACTAGTTAAAAAAATTTAACATTACAAAATTGCAGTAAATTATTCATCAAATTACTACTCTGATAGTTTTCTCTTGATGACTCTTACTTTACCAACAGAGTAATTTTAATTAAACATATTTCCACAATGGTAAAAACTCAAGACTACTTAGGACCTTTTCCCTCTTCTTCAAATTGATGCTTTTAAGAATGCTTGTAAATTTGGTAGTAATATTAAATTCACTAGATAAAATCCTTCTGTATAATCCTGTCTAACATGAAAGAGTAAGAAAAGTACAATTCCTTTACTTGAAATTATGAAAATTTGCTTTTCACAATGATTTATATAGACCCTAAAAAATCTTTTCAAACTATTAGAATATTATTTCCTTTAAAAATATATGTTGGTGTGTATAATTTCTGCATTCTTATTCTATGAAAAGAGACCGCACAGAAAGGATGAAACAATGGTATGGAAACTTACCATCCTCTCCAAATGGACTCTTTATTACAGACTTATTGCTTCCATGTGTTTAAAAAAAAAGAAAGGAGGAAACCTTTAAGCCAATCCCAATCCCTAAAATTTTTGGCATTCTTATTAAGCATTGAATCCAGAAAAAACAGTTTTTTATTATCATAGCCTATCAGAGTCAAAATTTATTTCATTATGAGAATGTGTTAGAAATTAAAAATAAAGGTTGGATTCTATATGGCATAAAGAGAGTATACTATTTAAAGCTTAAACCTGTTAAAATATCACAAATAACTTGGTCTCAACATTTAAATGAATAATGCCTATTTTGAATATTGCATTCTAGAACATATAAATTCATTTGGAGGAATATTAAAATAGATGACATTAACACTTTATTAGCACAATAAAGATTTTTATTTTTTACAGCCGTGGTTACATAAAGCTGAGGAATACAAACACCACATAAAATTAATCCAGATACTTTTCTGAAACAATGAAATATTTGCTCAAACTATACACCGAGGTCAGTGAATTGCCTAAACTCTTGTCTTTGCACTTTTCCACAGGGTGCACAATGGGAATGCATAACTCCCTAAAAGAAGCACATCTCCAAGTTTTGTGTGTGGGTCAAATGTAAGAAGGAAAAAGTTCCCTCACCCCAAAATGAGAACAGATGGGGAATGTAAAATTAGGTGGGAAGAGACAGTGAAGCTTTGGATGACCGACCAAGAAATCTCCCCTTGAGGGGAGCCAAATATACCAGACCTCAGCTTACTCTGCTTCCAGTTGACTTTCAAATTAAATCTAGTAGGAATGTAAAGCAGTCTGTAGTTTCAATGTATTAGCTTTGATTTTTGGAAGCACATATTTTATAAAGAAATTACTGATAAATATAAATAAAAATATTTTTATATTCAATATAAAGTAATTTCCTGATCACTTGTGAGTTTAACATACCTTCAACTTAGAATGTTAACAATAACATTTTTTAAAATAATAACTAACTTTATGAAAAACAGGCAACAGGCATGAACAAACTTAAGATGTTGATACTGAGCTCCTTGTATTATGGAAATGACATCTGCTGTAATTTGAAAAACTATGTAAATAAAATATAAATATATTTTCATTCTTTTCATATTTTATCTGTATACCAAAATAATCTTAATAGTAATGCCAGCAATATTTCTTATACCTACCAAAAAAGCCCCTTTACTCGATATCCATTTTATATAGCATGACCATATTTCTATCTAAAAATACCAACTATAGCATTAAAATAATACCCTCAATAGTGCTGCATTCGCCTCCAATTTTTTAATTTTTAATATGGGTAATAATTTAGAATTTTAGAAAAACAAAAAATCATGCTACCAGATTTTAATGCATTTAAAAATAGTTTTGTTAATAATAATCATTATATTATTAAACTATGATAAAGTATTACTTATACTTTATTTGATAATAAAATAATAACCATTAAAATATAATTTTAAGAGCAACTTTCTATGATTAGTCTTGAGCTTTTACAGAGGTACCAAATATCATCCACAAAATAGTGTTTGTCAAGATTATTTTGTATATGCTCACTTTCATATGGAATTTACATGCGCTGATACAAGGAGAATAATTCAGTCTTTTAATCAATAGTGCTCAAATTTATAGATCATTCTCATCCATAATTTCAAAGTCCTTTTCCAAGACAACAGTTAAAAGTTCTCTGTGTACCTTTTCCCTGCCATTCCAGAAAATTGGCTTTCAATTTCTTAACCCTGTTTTATCTTTTTTAACCTTACTAAGTATACACAACAGAAAGAAATATAGAAATGACTTGTTCCAAGACATGAAAGCAACTGCACCTTACACTCAAGTGATTTCAGCTTAAATCCAAGGCACTGGTAATTTGACACAGGCTTCACTTTTCATAAGGTTTGAGGACTTCCATGAAGAAGATGCTTAATATAGTACATTGCATTTACTTGAATATGTTCATGAAATAATTACTGAAAAGTAGATTTTTCTTATTCAGAATACTCTAAATTATATGAAATCATTATTACCAAAAAAGAAGAAAATCTCTCAAATTATCTAGCTTTCCTTCTTTTGTTTTCTCCCTTATCAATACATTAAAGGCAACAGGCAAACTTTTGGGGATACTATGTTGATTATATTTTATTAAAATTCATTTTCCATACTTTCCATTTGTGTGAATAAAATTTGAATTAAGCAACAACTATAAACATTTTCAAAATCATTTGCATATTAATAAATCAAATTCTAATTCCCCAAAATATCAAATGCAGATATCCCTATAAATTTTACATTATTGTCTTAATTCATTTTCCTGTTATTTGGTTGAATGACTTTAAAAGGGAAAACAGAACATTTTATAATGAATCCAAAACTGCTATCTTCCCCTAGGACAGTGATCACAAACCTTTTGAGCTTGGTGTGTCAGCATTTTGAAAAACCCTAACTTAACTCTGGTGCCGTTTCACATATAGAAATTTTTTGATATTTGCAACCATAGTAAAACAGACTTATATTTTTGATATTTATTTTATATATTTAAATGACATTTAACAAAGAAAAATCAACCAAAAAAATGAGTTCATGTGTCACCTCTGACACACGTGTCATAGATTCGCCATCACTGCCCTAGGTGGTGGGGGCTTTGAATAAAGAATGCACATGCATACACATAATATTTACTCAATATTCCTGTTCAACTCCCAGAGCTTCCACTGTCCTTTTAAACCAGGTAAGTCACAAGCACTCTGGATGACAAACACTTCACTATAAAAGGAACATGGTTGACTTAGGTTGTCAGGATTACTCTAAAACAACAGATACCTGAGGATCTCAGGGCATATTCTCAGGAGTGTAAGAATATTACGAAGTGTCTTTTTTTGTTTTGCCTTCATATTATGATCCTACATAATAAAAGGTTTATATGCAAACTGTCCCCTCCACCGGGAGTTCAACAGGAGCTCAACCAGGGGGCAGGGCCCCCCACCCATGCATGAATTTGTGCACCGGGCCTCTAGTATAAATATAATTACATTCTGGGTAACCTCTTTCATAACCTTTAGCACCTATCAATATCACATAATTTCAGGATCTGATCTTGATACAGTGTTATGATCTTGTTGGTGTTAGCTTTTTATACTGACTGTGTCTAATTCACAATACAGTGTTCCTCAAACTGGAATTCATACATGTATTCTTGGGGCCTCAGAAACATTTTTCTGTCAACACAAGTCCACATATTATTCAAGACAAAGAAACACTAAATGAGATAATCTTCCTAATTCCTTCCCAGTTTAAAAAATACATTTCATCCTATTGCAGCTTACTAATAATTTATGGAGATCAAATTTAAGAAGTGCACAGAGAAAGGTAACTTCACAGGAGGAGTTGTACATGTGCTCTTGTTTTCCTTTTATATTCAAATGCAAATGAATTTTTTGAGCTAAGAATAAGATGGCATTCAGATAACAAAATAAAAGGCTGTCAGATAAAGATTCTATGAGCAACAGTCACTATCATTTCAAATGGATTAGTGGACCACTTGTTAACTAGGAATCAGAAAATCCCTGTTTCTTTTTTCAGTTTTGTCTCTAACTTGAAATAACATCTTGATGTTGAAATAGTTCATCCCTGCAATTTTCATTTTTTACACAGTTAGAACAGTATGCTACTCAATTAATAAAATGGACAATAAATATGGGGTATTTGTGTTATATGATGAGCAGTATGTTTCAAATTTTAATTTATGTAATAACAGGAAAACAACAAATCTATAAAACTCAATTTTCTTAAGTTTGTTACTATCTATTTAACATGTGAAAATAACAGCATATTTTGTTTCTGAATATACGTATGGATTATTTTGATCTAGCTTTAAAATTTATGTTTAAATTTGCTTCATCTAATTTAAAAATATTTAGAGTGTTGTCAATTAGAACTTAAATATATTTCATTGGTAGAAATCATTATTTACTAGTTAAATGTTTAAAAATAAAAACATCATTTCTCATATATCACAATCTTATTAACAATCAAGTTAGTAAACCATATACTCTTAAAGAAATTCTCAATTTGTATGTATTAACAACAAAATCATCTTAACACCCATAAAGTAAAGTAAAATGTTTTTAAACTGCAAAGATATTCTAAATTTAAAAGGCATATATTTTACATTTAAAATATAGTTATATAATTTTTAATTTTAAAAATGAGGAAAAATGAAACTCATTTAAATCATCTTATTCATATCTATGATACAAATGGAAATAAAAGTTTTAAATAAAAATTTTCCATAAGTAGCTAGAAAGTTTTCCTGATATGCAGCATTTTAACTAAACATTTTTAAAAGAGAAATACAATTTTTAGCCATTTCTAAAGCATTACCAATAACATAAAAAATTACTAATTTAATAAATTAAATTATTGATTTTAAAATTATTTATTGAATTTACATTATTACATTTTGAGAGGTGCATTTTTTGTTAGGTGAAGGCAGGAGAATCTAAAATCAATTTTATAACAACACATTTCATAACAAGCTTAAGTTTTATCAAGAAAGAAATGTCACATTCAAATTTAAAAGTTCTGATATCCTAGCAAACATAAGTGACATTAGTTTATTAAACTCATTTGAAACTTTCTTCTTCCTATAAAGGAATTTTCAGCTTTTATTATTTTAAGATTTCTTTTCTAGATGATGTAATTAGACCATTACTAAGACAGGGAGGTAGAGTCAAATGAAAAATGTGCATTTCCATAAAGGGCATATTTTTATATATTGTGACATGTGATTTTTTTCTTGGAATAGACATGTGCAATTGCACAAATGTTAAAATCAATGCCAAGAAGTTACTGTACCTGAACTGTAGAGCTGATCTCCGACGCAAAGCCGCCCGTCAAGGGAGCTTCGTGACTGATTAGCAGTCGCCCTGTTTTGATTACAGACTGAAAAAGAAAAGGAAAACCTAATGTTGAACAGAATACATATTTTCAAGTATATGACTGCAGTTTTAAGTAATAAAATAAATTATTTAATTTCAATAAATAAAAAATTAGTAATTCAATTCTATGTCAAATAAGTTACAGCACAAATCTTTCAACAAGACAGTCATTTGATTTTTA
Source organism: Myotis davidii (assembly GCF_000327345.1). Classification (NCBI taxonomy): domain Eukaryota; kingdom Metazoa; phylum Chordata; class Mammalia; order Chiroptera; family Vespertilionidae; genus Myotis; species Myotis davidii. The sequence continues at coordinate 12,664 of NW_006297811.1, read as the reverse complement.
CCCTGCTAAAGAATTTTCAATATAGTTTATAATCCTACTACAAAATATAAATGAGATTTGTAATTCTATGTATGTCATCAAAAATGCATTTCATTATAAAATATTCTTGTTATAACCTGAATTACTGTGTTTCAAATTTTTATATCTCAATCTTTTTTATTCTTCAAATTACATTAAGAATAAAAGTATTTTTAACCCTTTTTGAGGTATATTTGCATATAAACAAATAGTCTTAAGAAATACTGTTTTGGAGAGAAGAAAAACACAAAAATATGTAAACTCTGTAGCAAAGTAAAAGTTCATGGAGAGCTAGAAAGAAGAAATCACTGCAGAAGTAAAAGGTTTACAACCCTCTTTGACCATGTGCATTAAAATCTGGTTAAGAACCTCAACTCCATTTTAACATAGAAAATGTCACAAATAACAAAGATGTATTCTCAATACTGGCTCAGTGTGGTTGTTCACAGAATATGCATGACATACTCTATGCAATAATAAATCAAAACGTATAGCTATGACATCATAGCAGAATACCAACTTTGTTGAAAGGTAAAAAATATTAAAGTCAACAGCTGGTTATTACTTAAAATATGTTGAACAATTACCATATTATCAAAGAGAAGTGGTAATTCTTCCTCTACATGTCTAATAATGGATCGCCTTCCTCAAATTCTACATTACTATTTTACAAATATGAAATAAAATCTCCCAAGCAAAAATATGCATATAAATCAATTCTTTTCCTTCATTCTAGGCAATTAGAGTTGAGAATTTTAAAAATATGCAGTATTTTAAACCAGCAGATGTTAAACTCCAAGATATAGCCAGCAGCCACAACAAAAATAAATTACTACTATATCTATTAAATAAATAGTGACTGAAGAACATAAAATTTTATGAACATCATACCCACCCCCAATGAAATGCTAACCATGGAATATTGATGTTTGAATTTTTAGAACTGTGATTAATTATGCTCTTTATGATGGTCACAAATTCAATTTTTTTCCATGAGTTCTCTTTTTTTCTTTTTTGCTCAATCCCTCCACCCCCAATCAATAGCCTCCCCACCCAAAATATCACAAATTAAACTTTAATACACCTGGTTAGACATATAAAGAAACAAAAATATTCCACAATTGCAAGAAAACAAATGTAATCTCAAAAAATTCTCCAAAAGATGCCATGATCTAAAGAATTCTTAATTTTTTAAAAAATGATTAGACAGATTTTCTTTATAGCTCAAAAGCCCAGACCGCTGTCAATATAATAGTTTCTAAAGATAACAGCTAACCCCCTCCCCCCACCAATTACGCAATGCATCTTAAATTTTTAAGAGGTAAGAATAAGAAACTTCCATAAAACTGCTACTGATACCTTAAAACTCCATACAACAAAATTGGTACTCTGAACTGAGGCCTATCCAAGATCAAATGGCAACCTTTAGAATGACCCCTGAAGGCCAATAAGCAACCTAGGCTTCCTATAGCCTGCACAGTGTAGTTGGGAAACTATGCACGGATGTATCCAGGACAAAAGCTTTCAACCTTGGATTTCATACAACATGATGTGCAAGCAGATGGAATCCAGAGACCCTGAGTATCTTACCACAGGAGAGGGCTAAATAAACTGAGATATATCAATATAGTCAAGTATTACACAGACATGAAAAAGACTGAGAAGACTGAGGATATAAAATGATGCCCATATGTATGACAAAATGAGAAAATTACAGGACAGTACAATCTCATTTTTGTGAAAAACAACAGTGGGGAAACAAAAAACACAACCATATATACACTGAGCCACAGGTGTAAATAGTCTGGAAGGATTCATTCCAAACTATCAAAATTTCTTTCTCCTGAAAAAAATGACAGTATAGGAATTGGAGGGAAAGGGACTTTTGTTTTTTTACTTTATATAAAAGATATTTTTACATTACTAAAAGTATTTTCAATAAGTCTAAAATAAATACAAATAAAAGTAATGCATTTGAATATATTTTATATTGCAGTCATAATTTCCTCAGAGAAACATATAATGTTTTTCTTGTTATTATAGGATTAGTTTTTAAGACACAAAAGAACCCAAACTCCCACAGCAAATAAGCACATTAAAACACAGGGAATCAGCCTTCCCATGCCAGTGTCTTTATGATCTGCTGCATTTTTCAGATATCAGAGTTGATTTTAAGAAGCAAAAATAAAACGTAGGTACTTTCCAAATTAAATGAAGTGATCAATGTAAAGTGCTAAACTCAAAGCCTAGCATATAGCAATTCCTGTGAAAATCAGTTTATGATTATGATCGTTATTTCTGACTCCTGTCTCCTTGCCACAGTCTCTCACGGGTTTGTATACCTGACAATTTCCATAAACTCACAGTATTATTACTTTTCATTGTGTCTACCTTCTAGCTCTTGATGTTTAAGAAATTTCTGGAATTACTTCTTTAACTGTCAGTACATAACTCTTGTTCAAGAACACACATGTTTACATAACACACAGATATGTGTTAAAGAACTTCACTTTCTCTAATACCATAACCTTATTTCCCATTTGTCTAGGATCCAAGAGCTTGTGGGTCAAGAGATGAGCTGGATATGATCCTGACGTATTAAAATATATAAAACAAATTATATCAAAATTCTGAAAGATGCCAAAATTTAAAAGTAATACTGATATTTCAAAGTCACACCTCAAATATAATTAACATATATCATTAAAAGGTTGAGTCTATGAATACAGTTCAATGATTTTGTAAGGTATAATATAAATTCAACGTGGTATATGCTTTTTATCCTTCACAACTTTAATTTACTAAAATTTCTGAAGATGGCTCCCTTACGATTTTGGAAATCATGAACACTTTGATGATATTATAATGAGATTGTACAAATCTACACGTTTGAAGAGAGTGTTAGTCTATTTTCTGTGATTAAATAAGATATTTTTATTAAACTATATATTTTTGTCAACTGTAATAAGCAATTAATTTTTATACACTGAGGCACAATGATATATAACTGCTAGGAAATTTTTTAAGTCAAATTTAGCATTTTGATGTACTTACTTAAAAATTAATATTGTGCCTTTCAATGGAGATGGCTGTTAAGTTTTCTTAAAAATAATAACTACTAGTATAGATATAAATATATATAATACTTTAAAATTGATTTTACTAATTTTAAAGTTTCAAGTTTACTTTTGAGATAAATATATATCACTACTTGAAAAAATTTTAAAGGTTTAAACAACTTTTCAATATGAAAGCTGAACTTATCAAAGACAGGAAAGATCACATAAGCCTGGATTTTCCAGTATCTGCTTCTTCAACTTCATGCCACTAAAACCTGCTCCAAGGACCCTGGCCTTGGGCAGACGGAGCACCAGTAAATTAGAAGGGACAGAAGTACCAGGGAAAGCAGTGCCAATAAAAGATTGGACTGTGAGTAATTGTTCTCCATGTCCTCTACCACAAAATAAAAGGTCTTTGTTCCCTAGAGGATCTCAAGAAAAAGTGCCAAGAAAACTTAAAAAAGCAATTCTAAAAGGCAAGCAGTGAAACAGACTGTGGGCTGCTAAGTCAGTCAGTACTAGTCTGCCCTGCATTTGTGCCAAGGAATCTCATTCTTTCTCACTATTTCAGTTAGTCACTCCCTTCTCCAGGGCAACAACAGAATACTATAACAAGAGGAGCTATCAAAATCTTGATTTCGCCAAGAATAGACAGATCACAATACCTGTTCTGATAAAACCCTAAAAATACCTTGGTTCCTGGTTGGGCTACTTCATGACTGTTTCTCACTGTTCATCTTCTACCTAGATGCCATTGCTAATAGCCGTAACTTCAAGTTATCCAGGCAGGATATCTAGCATAATGCTCAAAATATGGTAGACATTCAAGAAACTTAGTTAAAAATCTCTTAAAATAATTAAACTATATTAAGCAAGTTCTTGTTTAACTTATGAAACTATTGCTTTTCTTGGGAAAATCCACTTTAAAATAGTGCAAAAGGATGGGTCAGCACAACCCAGAACAATTTAAATATGAACGAAACTCAAATTTGGGGATATTTTAATGTAGCTCTAACAATAAGATATCTGTGATAATAGCAGAGTTGCTAAGTTATACTCCATTAAAAAGATTGCACAGATTTGGCTGTCTAAACATTGGAAATATGTTTTAGTTAATGTAGCATTTAAAGAATTTAATATAATCCAACAAGGAAAACTGTTAAACTGTCATTCCAGGAGAAAGCAAAACAGACAGACGGACAGACCATTAAGCCTGCATATGCCTGAAAGTGCAACAGGGACATTCAAAAAGCAAATATATAGATATATATTACTTATTGCTTACTCAAAATCTATAGCAAGACTTTTCCCCATGTAGAGCCATTCAGTCTGACCAACACCAAGTCTGGCCACCTTTTTTGACTGCTGTCAGTAGAAAACTAACACTTTGGATAGGCAATTTATAGCTCTTTTAACACTTCCTGCTAAACATAAAGCTAATGAAAAGAAAAAAATCACAACTGACCTTTTCCTCTTCCTTTTAAAATCAAATCTGCTTAGAAATACATATTAGCAGAAGTAATAGTAAAATCACACACTTGTGTTTCATTAATCAAATAAACTAATTAATATTTATTTATATAACTTACAATCATTAAAGACCTGATTTAAATTAGCTTCAAATATCATTGCAAATGAATTAAGTTTTTGAAATGGTCTCTTGTTTAGAAACCAAATTCATTAGAAAAATTAACCAGAAAAACCTCACAATCAATCCCAGGCTAACAATTAACATATTACTATATGCCTAGTAATCATTATTAACCAGCATGATCTTCACACATAATCAGACCACAAGCTGATATTCTACCGGAGAGATCGTAATGCTAAAAGAGAAAGAACAGTCACGAATTCCAGAGAAAGTTCGGAAGAGTCCAGTTTGGCAAGGATATTAGTGATGGAGTTATGAATGTTTTGGTATTGTAGGAAAGTGATGTAAATTGAGAAAAACCTAAATCCTGAGAGCTTTATCACCATGTGAAAAAAGTAGGTAAGGGAGCAAACAGAGCATAAAGAGAACTGAATAAAGTCAACAGAAGAAGGAGCAAATAATACTGAAAAGGCATGAAATGTTTGGGGAAATTTCAGACATCCTCACTGATTCATTATTGCCTGAATTATTTGTATGATCAGAGCTGGAACACTTTTGCAAAAATTAAAAGTGGACATATTTCTGAATGCTACATCCAAACATGTCAGATAAACATGTTCTGTCAATCAGCCTTACCTTTCCAGCTTGTTTCCTCACTGTCTCTCCACACTCCAGTCATGTTAGGCTGCTCTGTGAATGTGACCCATGCTCTCTCTCCTCTGACTTCCTTCCCCAAATTGGTAGGCCTTCATTCCCTCCCTCAATACCCACTTCATACAACCCCTTCTCCAAGGTCCCTCCAGCTAGCTAGGCTTAAACCCCATGGTAACTTTTTCCTTCGTTTCTTTCTATGATTCTAGCAGCCATTTCCTGATAGAATTTGAGGTAGGTGATAATGCAGAGATTCTATGAAACCTAAAGCCAGGGTACAAGAGCAAGAGTCAAGTACTAGGATCAAGGCAGCACTCACTGCTATACCTCTGGTTGGGAACACTACTAATTTACCTCATGGACAGCCCTGTAGACATCTGTCTTATTAACCCTTTCAACTACACTCAAAATCATAAATCTGAAGACCAGAACTCTGTGTTATTTATATCTGTATCTACTGCATAATATAGCATATGACAAATATGCATTAAGTTGAGCAAATTGTGCTCATTTTATTATTGTGGAGCAAATTTACATATTATCTATAATAATAATAAAAGCATAATATTAGACCTGACAGCCAAACAGCATTCTATATGAAGCCAGGGCTGTGAGGACTGAGGCAAGCCACCGAGGCTGTGAGGGCCAAGTCCCTTGAACAAATTTTATGCATCAGGCCTCTAGTTAAAATATAAACAGTTTGAAAAAGTTCCTATGTATCTCCTCTTTCTTTGTTTTGGAGGGTATTCTTTTTCGTAGGGGTATGTGTACATTTGTCTATACTGTCTCCTCCAGCAAACTCTAAATCATAAGCACAAATTCAGAAAGTATAAAC
>NW_006297811.1:3617-6377 GCF_000327345.1 Myotis davidii | reverse complement strand
ATATTGAAGTACATATTTAAGTGCATGATTGCAAGGCACAAACACACAAAAATGCTCTTCCCTTCCTACTGAGCATGAAGTTTCCTTTCCTATTGACAAACGGTCACGTCTCTGTGATGATAAGGGTATTGAACTGGCCTGGTGGGCATTTATTAGGTATGTAGTGAAATATGACATGGGTAAGTATATAAATAAATCTGCCTTAAAAGATTTTTTTCCACATCCCCCATTAGTTTAAACATCATGCAAAGCATAACCATTTCTAGGAGTCAATATAATTTTTTGATTGCCAAAACATTTTTTAAGGATTGAAATAGCCACTTTAAATTGTTTTTGTATTTTCATTCTTATTACCACTCTATCATTTTTCAGCAGCACTTAAAATATTTTCATAATACCTGTATCCAATTTCTGCTTCAACTTTATCAATTTGTCTCTTTGTGATTGACTTATTTCACTTAGCACAATGTCTTCAAGGGTCATCGTTGTAGGATGTGTCAAAATGTCTCTCCTTAAGATAATGGCTATTTTAATCTCTGAAAAATTGTTTTGGCACATAAAAAATTATACTGGCTCCTAAAAGTGGTTATGCTTTGCATAATATTCCCTTGTATGTATATACATCTTTTTTATCCATTCATCTCTTGAATAAGTGGATTATTTCTACCTTTTGGCTATTGTGAATAATGATACTATGAACTTATTCAAATCTCTACTTTCACTTCTACTGGGTATATCTTCAAAAGTGGAATTGCTGAACACTTGGCAATACTACGTTTAATTTTTTTTCAGAAATAGCCATACCATTTCCACAGCAGTTGCACCATTTTGTATTCCCACCACCAATACCTCAGGGGTTCCAATTTCCCTATGGTCTCACCAACACTTCTTATTCTCTCTCTCTCTCTCTCTCTCTCTCTCTCTAATAGTAGACAACCTACTAATGGGTGTGGGTTATATCTTGTGGTTTTGATTTGCATTTCTCTAATGATTACTGATGTGTAATCACTAATCATTTTTCAATCTTTTTCTTCTCAATTTTTAATCAGGCTCTTTGAATTCTGTTCTTATACAAAGAGTGTTTTAAGAGTGCTAATGCATCTAATTTCTTAATATGATCCCCTATCATATCAGAATATGATATCCCATATGGAAAAAGATATAATCAAACTCAGTGGTTCACCATGTCCTTCTTCCTGCAAAAAGCTTCACATCTGGTTTCCTCACCATTCTCCTTTCCAAAACAGACTGAGTTCTCTTTCTCCTCTCCTGAGAAATCTTCAATGGTAAATCAGCTAGCCAGAATCACAAAGATAACTTATAAACAGCAATAGTAGTGGTAGTCCACTGCCCAAGGAAACAACTGAGTCTAGTTACATACTACAGAACCTTCTGAGCCCTGTATCTTTGTTCCACACATACTCTGCCAACAATTAGGACAGAATAATGACAACAAAAAAAGTTTGGAACACTGGCACAAACCAGAAAATCACCTTCACCATCTTGAGTATTATATGCAATTTCCCAATTAATGTTTAATGTTATAGGGGACTCTTGCCCCCTCCCCACATAGGAGTCTGTACTTGTTCTTCAATAAATTTCTATCTTTGCTCTAATGTTATATAAATTCCAAAGGTCATTGGTTCATATCAAAACCAGTATCGTGAGCCACTCACATGTGCCAATATTGGGGAAACAAAGATGAGTTAACTAAGGTTCTTAAAAGCTTCTAATATGGGTTCCCACATGTCCTAGGGCAGTGGTCAGCAAACTCATTAGTCAACAGGGCCAAATATCAACAGTATAATGATTGAAATTTCTTTTGAGAGCCAAATTTTTTAAACTTCAATTCTATAGGTAGGTACATTGTGATTAACTTAATTAGGGTACTCCTAAGTTGGCCTTTGCTAAAAACATCCTCAATCTGATTGAGGTACATTCACTGAGGTCGACCCCTTCCAACTCTCCCATCCACACTCTTCTTGTATACTTGTTTTGTCTATCTCCTTTCATTCATCCTCTCTATATGTCCAAACCATCTCAACATACCTTTCTCAATCCTCGACACTATATCTTCTTTCACTCACCTCTACAACGTTCCCTAAAATTAACTAACCACTGCACAGTGAGACTGCTAGCTGACTGGCTCACTCAACTCGTGCAGGAATCACACGCGCCTGCCTGCGCCACATCTCCCGTCGACCGACACCCCCCACTTCTAACGCCACTTCTTCAAAATAGGCTCGCCCAGGCCAAAAACCCACTTCTGTGCATGGGCCACGAAGTTTCAATCGCACTATACATGTGTGCCCGCATGTGGTATTTTGTGGAAGAGCCACACTCAAGGGGCCAAAGAGCCGCATGTGGCTAGTGAGCCGCGGTTTGCTGACCACTGTCCTAGGGCAAAGCATATTCAAACAGAAGAAAAGTACTAGGTATACCGGTTAATAATAGTGGACTTTGTAATCAAAGAAAGCATGATAATTTCAGGAGAAACATCAAAAGTGCTTTATTCAAAGTAATGTCCATCACTAGCTACACATTTCCCCCATCTTTCTGGTTATTTGTGGATACCGTCCCAATAGAACTTTTCTTGTTTTGAGGCAAACCATTCAGAGACCCAATTTTCCACTTCTTCATATGTTTTGAAGTGCTGCTCAGAAAGTGCATGTGCCATCTATCGGAACCAGTGGTCATTTGAAGGAGCAAGGTCTGGTGAATACGGCAGGGAGGGTAATACTTCCCACGCAAGACCTTTTA
>NW_006297811.1:0-3284 GCF_000327345.1 Myotis davidii | reverse complement strand
CACCCGTGTTCCTTCCTTTAAAATCTTTCCCATTGCTTGAAAACTCTTGGAAATTGTTTGCTGAGCAACGTTTACTCTTTCTGCAAGTTGTTTTTGAGTTTGACACGCATCTTCATCCAATAATGCTTGCAATTGTTGCTCTTCAAACTTTTTCGGTTGACCTGGACGTTCTTTGTCATTCACATCGAAATCACCACTTTTAAAGCATTTAAACAAGCATTCACAAGTATTTTGAGATGGAGCCTGTTCACCATAAACTTCCCGAAGTATTCAGTAGCACTTAAAGTAATGAACTAAAACTTCCTGCAAATGCATTCTTTTTGGCATAAAATTCGACATTTTTAAGCATAAAAGTATCTATGATGTTAACACCTTCAGCAAATTTGATATATGAAGTTTTGAAGCTTGCTGTCAATACAACAAAATAGCATACATATCAAATAGCATATATATCAGCATATGTGTAACTCCATCTAATGAAAAAAATCTGCATTATTAACTGGTACACCTAGTAGTTTAAAGATTGTTAAGGCAGAATGCTGGAATTAAAAATTAAGTTTCTCTTTCTCTCGCTCTCCCCCGCCCCAAAATTGATTTTTAGGAAAAGTATTGAAAAACAAAAAAGCCCTGGCCAGTGTAGCTCAGTTGGAATACTGTCCTATACATCTAAAGGTGGCGGGTTCAATTCCTGGTCAGGGCACATACTCAGGTTGTGGATCCAATCCCAAGTCAGGGCGCTTGCAGGAAGCAACTAATCAATGTTTCTCTCTCAAACTGGTGTTTCTCTTTCTCTCTCTCTCCCTCTCTTTTTTGCCCTCCCTCCCTCCCTTCCTCCCTTCTTCCTTCTCTCCCTCTCTCTCAAATCAATTTTTTAAAGTATTTAAAAAATCAAGTTATAATAATTAAAAACAATGTTTTTTAGAATTTTAAATTTCAACTCCTGAGGTCTTTCCCAAATAACATTGAAAAATGAATTTTTCTTTTCATAAATAATTACTAATATTTTCTCCTTTACCAATCGTGAGTCTCCATTTGGCAAATTTTTCTCAAGTGTTGACAACAGAGGGAAATGCTATGTCTGGCCATCATAAGAGTTCTAAAGGGTAAAAACTGACATCATCCCCTGTGCTTCCAACATACTGTGTAATAAGAAAGTGACTTTAACCAAAAACCAAGATTGTCAGCAGTTACATTTTACACTGCTGTTTTAAGCACATATCAAGGGTACAATTTTGCCTAAAGCCAGCTGGTTGTCTACCAAGGTAATTCCTCTCTAAGGAATGATCAAAAGTATAAACACTGCTACACTGCGGAATCACCATGGATAAAAGCTTTTATTTTCTAAAGCCTGGTCCAATTCTGTTGGAGTAAATGGATTTTTAGCGCATTATGAAACAAAAAATCCTGTGTAGTTCATAATACATGGGCAAAGCTTAAAATCTTTTGGGTCTTTTTGGGGTATGACTCAAAAAAGTAAAACTCAAAAGATGTTTCTGTAAAAGTTACACATATGTTTTTGCGTATATGTATATATATAACTAAGGTAGTATGAAGAGAAAGTACATAACTTTCTTGCTCTTATTAAAACCAAGATGATGAGGAGAAATTATTATATGACAGATGGTTTCAAGGGAAGAATTCCTTTAGCATAAAGGAATTTGTCTACAAAACATTCATTGATTATTTGATAGAGGCGGTAAGGGGCAGAGACTAGATCTCAGGGTCAAGAATTACTGTATCAAATTCATTAACAATGGAATAATAGTGATGAGTTAAGATGCAATAGTATTAGTTGAACAGAAATATACTCAATATTTAAAAATCAATTTATATTTATAGTTAAGCCCCTTCTTTGTTCTCAGGGAAAAACTCTGAAATATTCTTTCCTTATAAACAACGTCTCAGCGCCCAAAGTAATGTGAATAGTAGAGACAGTAACAAGTGGCACATAATGTGAACAACCAGGGAACACAGTCTCTCATGTAGATGGTCAAACTCCTATTCTTTTTCTTTTTAAATCTGTGAAAGCCAAGACATGTATTGAGGCTAGAGTCTACCCAAGACTTTGCAACATATACTTTAAGGAAACATCTTTCTGGCAAAACAATGCATTTTTTTCAAATGTCAAGATGTACTTTCTGCCATGTTATCTTTACCCACAAAATTATACACTGAATACACAGCTTTCCATTCTGGCCTTCCCAAACATTTTGCGGATATTTACCAATATAAACATCCATTTCGTTGAACAGCACATTTAGCAGAGCAGACCCAGTTTCAAAAGAAAGATATTTGAGCCATTTCTTCACCACGTGTTTCAAAACCCCAGAAAAACAAAAAGCTATCCAAGATCGCTTTAAGTTCCCAGTAGTCCTGTTGTACTAGTATGTTCCAAAATGACATCATAAGTGGAAATTACAGCATTTGAAATTTTAAATGTACAGGAAGAAAAGTAGCCTACTGCTCTTGAATTCTGGCTCGAAGGCAATGGGCAACACTGCACTCCTGAGGTCTTCACAGTGCCCTTCAAGTCTAACCAGGAGGCCTCCAATGTGTTTGTTATACGCTAGTGAAAGTGAAAATCAGCTTGCCAATTATTTTTAGTCCTTCATAGGAGAAATATGGTACCATATTTCTCTGTTTTATTTCGTTTCAGTCAAATAAGGAAAAGGAAAAAGTCTGTAGCCCTGCTGGCTTGGCTCAGTTGTTGAGCATCGACCTATGAACCAGGAGGTCATGGTTTCATTCCTAGTCAGGGTTGCGAGCTTCATCCCCAGTGGGGGGCAGGTAGGAGGCATCCAATCAATGATTCTCTCCATTGATGTTTCTATCTCTCTCTCACCTCACTTCTGAGCGGCCAGCAGGGGCACAGCGACCACGCCATCTTGGGAAACAGAGCTGCTTGAGACTAGGATCCTGGCCTCAGCACCACCCAGTCTGACCTCAGACGCATACCGGGACCCTGCAGCCACTGGGGACAGAGACCTGTGACCACAGCTACAGACTTGCAGACACCAAAAGTCCAGAAATCCCCGTGGCAGATCCGTGAGTAACAGAGCCCATCCCCCTCCCCGCAGGCTCGCGGGAAGCGCCATAGTAACTGATAGACCAAACCCTTGCCCAGGCCTCAGTGCTGCTACAGAACTTAAGCCTGGAAGTGCGCGAGCACCTTGGAACTGGTCCCGCACCTTCCTGGGCTGGGAGCAAACGCAAACACAGGGAACTGATCCTGCATGCAGTGCTGGGCTTCAGGAGCCCTGGGCTGGGAGCAATCGTGCAAACAC
>NW_006297810.1:222327-247483 GCF_000327345.1 Myotis davidii | reverse complement strand
AAATAAATAAATAAATAAATAAATAAAATGTTTCCTTCGAGATGGAAGAAAAAATGGCAGCCAAATAGGCAGACATGTTGTGCACCTCGTTGCAGGGCCAGACTGGAAATACAAAGCTTTGGGGCCCTCTGTAATCCACCTGGAATTAACAAATTAGGCCAAGCTGAGGAGGCAATTTATAGCAAGGAAGACAGAAAATGCTTGGAGACCAGTAGGAAGAGTGGATCAAGAAGGGCAACAGGCCAGCAGGCCAAGAGGGAGCAGAAGAAGCTACTTTATGCGAGTATCAGTTTCCTCAGAAAAATAGAAGCCCGGCCCAGGCTGAGCACTAGAGCCATGTCCCATGGCGACAGGCATAACATCCAACTGTGAAAAGGAAAAGCCACAGGGCTGGTGGCTGCTGAGGAGTCTGGACCTGAGACCACAGCCGAGAAAGGCTACACCACAAAAACCAGCACCATGAGGGGAAAGCAGCGAGGCACTGGTAGGAGAGAAAGCCGCAGTTTCATTATTATTTCCATTTTGTTCTGTTTTGTCTTTGTTTTTATACTCTAAACCTAGAACACAGGACTTTCCAATTGCAATCATTCACCCGAGGCTTTGCAGGGAGGAGTCTTGGGCTTGAGGTGCCTGAGGAGAGGCTGGCGAGGGAAGCAGGGAAGGGAGACGTGGCCAGGAGTCCTGCATTGGGACATTCTTAGGCTTCCAAACCAAAGCAGCCATTTCTCCCCAGAGAAGCTAGCCCCTCCCAGGTGCGTCAGAGCAGGTGATACAGCCTTCCACACCCTGCATTTTGAGCTTTACAGAGGGAACAAAGGCAGAGACCAAGCTCACCTGTCGGAATAGTCTCAAGGAGCCCTCCCTGCTATTCTGGGAATGGGACTGATAAGAACTCCAGATTGCCAACCAACCCCATTGGACTCCATACAAGGAGCTCTGTCCAACCAAGGGCAGAGTAATATTTGGACCACTCATAGAGGAGTAGCTCTGGGACAGGAAAAAACACCCGTCATATTCCCTGAAAGCAAAACAGCACCAACCCTGCCTAAAGCCCTGTCAGAAACAGACACTTGAGTGATTAAAATTGACAGCTGGCAGACAGACTAAGAAGGCAGATTAGCCTCACCTGCTTACAGCCAAGGCCTGTGGAGAAGACACAAGCAGTGGACCGGTGGATCGCTTGGAGCCTCAAGCAGGGTGCTAAAAGCAAAAAGCAGTGCCTACAGCACCTAAGAACTAACAGGAAGCTCAGAACTGGCATACAGAACAATACCATGGGGTATTAAAACTTGGCTGAAGCAAATGACACTTCACTTTTTTATTTTTTTTATTTATATATTTTTAAGGGGGGAAATAACTTATTAGGGTTCTAATAACATTTTTATAGCATAACAATATCAAAATAGGTTTGTTTTTAATATATGCTTATGAATATCCCTGATAATATAAAGAAATCCAGAGGACTTTGGAAACCACCAAGATTTCACAGGGTAGCGCCTGGTCTGGTTTCTAGGCAGCAGGAGAGGGACTACTGTATGGCATGTTTTCTCCAGGAAGCCCTGTGAGCACCACAGTTCTGAAATTCTAATATGCTAGTGCCAGCAGAATTGTGAATGACATTTTCACTTTAAATTTATTAGTAAAATTCCTATCAAAGTTTGGCTTCCTCAATCCTGCCATCAGCCAATCTCCCTGCCTATAACAAGCCACAAAACCATCAATCCTGGCCACTCCAGAGGTTGGGCCCAGAGGAAAAAAGTTGTGAGATCCCCTGTAAGCCGTGACCAAATCTCAGGAAGGAGGGATGTGGGAGAAGAAGCAGACCAGGCTTGAGGAAGCTTTGACCCAAGGCACCATGATCAGAGGCGTGAGGGGACCTAGAGAGGTTCTAGCTGCAGGAAGATGCGCCAAAGCAGGACCTGGAAGACAACAACTCTGTGGCAGAGTAGACACATTCAGGATTTAAAGACCCCAAAATTAGAAAAGAAAGTAGTTTAATTTCTCAAGAACAACTCAAACTTTTTAAAACTTACAAGCAAATAACCCTGGACAGACTGGGGGTGTTGTGGGGGCTGAAGTCTGTGGGATGAGTTGCTTTTAGCTGAGTCAGAAAGAATGCTGGTTGTGAAATCAGCATAAACACTGTGGCTACTGCAGTTAAGGAGAGTGAGGGAAGCTCAAGGTCAGAGGAGGAGGCCTCTTAAAAGAGAGGATGGAAGAGGAGCAAATGGGAAATATGCATCTTTTATTCCTGGATCAGTAAGTGGCATTTCCACCACCTGGCTAAGAAGGCGCCATACTCCATTCTAGCTGCAATAATACTGCATCCCATCCACTCTTCTTCTCTTTTTTGACTGAAACTCTTCAAAGAACTGCTGGATGTCCTCTCTCTTTACAACCATGCCTTCATCAGCAAATCTCTTCAGATAGTCTTTAAGTTCAGTCTTCAAGTCATTATATTCACAAATGAGTTCCACTTGTTGAACTCTGTTCATGCTGTTAAGGGTGTCCATGAAAGGATCTGTCCTGTCAGCCGCCTGGTCAACCTTGCCCTTGTTTTCATAAGCCAGAATTGTGTCATATTCATCTGTAAGGAACAGGACATCTAGATCGCCATACATTTTCATACAGTCTTTGCAGGTACATAACTTGCTATGCCAGTTCAGGGGCCAAACGGTGGCAGTATCTTTCTTTATAAAATGCTTAGCTTTAAGCTCCTGAAATTTGCAGCCAGACTGTGGTCTGTGTTGAGATGTTGATTCTTAAACAGTCTGGAGATCAGATTCACAACTAGAGCTGGCACATGGTTCATTAGTCTGCTCTGCTTTAACTGCCTTGACAGCGCTAAGGATGTCCGACTAATGCCCATTAGTCAGACATCCCCCGAGGGTTCCCAGGCTGTCAGAGGGATGTCTGACTTTCAGCTTAAGCTTGATCTCCCAAGGAGCAAGCCTAAGTCGGCAGGTGGACATCCCGCAAGGGGTCCTGGACTGTGAGACGGCACAGGCTTGGCTGAGGGCCCCTCCACTCCTGAGTGCATGAATAATATTCATAAATGTAAATGGATTAAATGATCCAATCCAAAGACATAGAGTAGCTGAATGGATAAGAAAATATGACCCATATATCTGCTGTCTACAAAAGACCCACCATAGAAAAAAGGAATCCCACAGACTGAAAGTGAAGGGATGGAAAAATTTTTTCAGGCAAATGGAAATGAAAACGAAAAAAGCTGGTGTAGAAATACTTATATCTGACAAAATAGGCCTTAAAGTGAAGGCCATAACAAGAGATAAGGAAGGCCACTTCATAATACTAAAGGGATCAATACAAGAGGCTATAACTCTGGTAAACATATATGCACCCAATATAAGAGCATCTAAATATATTTAAAAATTTCTGGAGGATATCAAGGGAGAGATCAACAGCAATACAATCATAGTAGGGGAACTTAATACCCCACTGACATCAATGAATAAATCTTCTGGACAAAAAATCAACAAGGAAATAGCAATCCTAAATCACACTCTAGAATAGATGGAACTAATTGACATCTTCAGAACGTTCTACACCAAAGCTATGGAATATAATACAATCTTCACATATGGGACATTTTCAAAGATAGACCACATTCAAGAATATTGAAATCATATTAAACATATCTCAGACCATAATGGCATGAAATTAGAAATCAGCTACAATAAAAATCTCAAAAGCAATCAAATACATGGAGGCTAAATAGCATTCTGTTAAACAATGAATGGGTTATCAAAGAAGAAATAAAAAACATCCTAGAGACAAATGAAAATGAACACACAACAATCAAAATCTAAGGGACATCATGAAAGCAGTCCTGAAAGAGAAGTTCATAACTCTACTGACGTACCTTTAAAAAAAAAGTGAAGAAAAACTGATAAGTTATCTAACAGAACAATTTAAAGAATTAGAAAGAGAAAAATAAGAAAAGCCCAGAGTAAGTAGAAGGAAGGAAATAATAAAGATTAGAGCAGAAATAAATGACATAGAAACAAACAAAAAACAATACAAAAAATCAATAAAACCAAAACCTGGTTCTTTGAAAGGATAAACAAAATTGATGAACCATTAGCAAGACTCATCAAGAAACAATGAGAGAGGATCCAAATAAGTAAAATCAGAAACAAAAACAGAGAAGTAACCACTGACACCACAGAAATACAAAGGATTATAAGGCAATACTATGAACAACTAACTACATGCCTACAAGCTGGACAATATGGATGAAATAGGAAAGGAGTAAGTAACACTCTCATTATTCACAGACGACATGTTATTGTACATAGAGAACTCTACCAAAAAATCCTATTAGATTTAATAAATGAATTTGGCAATGTAGCAGGGTACAAAATCAACACCCAAAAATCGATGGCTTTGTTATATACCAATAATGAATTCTCAGAAAGGGAAACTAAATAAGCAATCCCATTTGCTGTTGCAACAAAAAAAATATTAAAATATTTAGGAATAAACTTAACCAAGGAGGTAAAAGACCTGTATTCGGAAAACTACAGGACACTGAAAAAAGAGATAGAAGAAGATATAAGCAAATGGAAGAATATACTGTGTTCATGGATTAGTAGAATCAACATCATTAAAATGTCCATCCTACCCAAGGCAATCTAGAGATTCAATGCAATTTATATTAAAATGCCAACAGCATATTTCACAGATCTAAAACAAATGCTCCAAAAATTGATATGGAATTTTTAAAAGGCCCAGAATTGCTGCAGCAATTTTGAGAAAGAAAAACAAAGTTGGAGGGATCACAAAAGCCAGATTTCAAGTTATACTACAAAGCCACAGTAATCAAAACAGCCTGGTACTGGCACAAGAACAGGCATATAGGTCAACGGAACAGAACAGAGACCCCATAAATTGACCCAAGCCATTACACTCAATTAATATTTGATAAAGGAGGCAAGAGCATACAATGGAGTCAAGACAGTCTCTTCAATAAATAGTCTTGGGATAATTGTATCCAAAATATATAAGGAACTCATACAGCTTAACAGAAGACAATCTAATTAAAAAATGGTCAAAGGACCTAAATAGACACTTCTCCAAAGTGGACATACAGATGGCCAAGAAACATATGAAAAAATGCTCAAAGTCACTGATCATCAGAGAGATGCAAATTAAAGTGACAATGAGGTATTACCTCACACCTGTCAAAATTGCTATCATAAACAAATCAACAAATGACAAGTGCTGGAGAGGATGTGGAGAAAAGAGAACCCTAGTTCTGGTGGGAATGTAGACTGGTGCACCATTATTGAAAACAGTATGGAGATTCCTCAAAAGAATAAATATGGAATTGCCATTTGACCTAGTGATCCCACTTCTAGAAATACATCCTAAGAAACCCAAAAGAGTAGAATTGCATAAGCATACAGGTAGACCATTTCCCCCAGGTACTATGTGTGTCAATCAGAAAGAATGTATGCACTCCTATATTCAAAGCAGCACAATTTACAATAGCTAAGACTAAGAAATAGCCTAAGTGCCCATCAGCAAATGAGTGGATAAAAAAACTATGGTATATTTACATAATGGAATACAATGCAGCAATAAAAAAGAAAGAACTCTTACCATTTGCAACAGTATGGATGGACCTGTAGAGTATTATACTAAGGGAAATAAGCCAGACAGAGAAAGATAAGTATTACATGATCTCATTCATATGTGGAATCTAATGAACTAAATAAACTGATGATCAAAAATAGTCCCAGAGACATAAAAGCATGAACAGACTTTTGAACTTCAGAGGGAAGGCAGGGGAGTTTAGGTGGGAAGAGATCAACCAGTGAACTTGTATGCATATGTGCATAACCCATGGACACAGACAATGGGATGGTGAGGCCTTGAGGTGGGGGGAATGAATCGGCCTCAAAGAGGTTAAAGAGGTAAAAAGGAGGACCTATGTAATATTTTCAACAATAACGATTTTTTTAATGTTTCCCCTTATGGTTACAATTTAATATTTTTTACCACTTTTAAAAAATAATCTGACCCCCAAAATTTAAAAATCTAAAGTAGAATATTTCGCTCTGGCCCATTTGGCTCAGTGAATAGTGTTGGCCTGTGGACTCAAGGGTCCTGGGTTCAATTCGGGTCAAGAACACATGCCTGGGTTGCGGGCTCAATCCCCACTAGGGGGCATGCAGGAGGCAGCCAATCAATGATTCTCTCTCATCATTGATGTTTCTATCTCTCTCTTCCTCTCTGAAATCAATAAAAATAAAAAACAAAAAACTTAAAAAAAATAAATATAAAATAGAATATTTCACTGAGAATGAGAATTGTCCAAAAATCTGTTATTTAAAAAGTCCTCGCTTTAAAAACTGATTGATCCCTTTCTACTTTCTATGATAGAAAAACTCTTTAGTATCTTTTCTGCTTCACAGCCTGATCTTCTGCAGATCACCAGAATGTGCGTCCATCAGCCCTCACTTCTATCGAACAGCATCAGTGTCTGGCTGCAGGGCTTGACCACATGATTCTCTCAGACCTGTAATTCAAGCATTTCTATAAAGACGTTTCTGGTCCACATCATCAGACTCGGAGAGAGAAGAGAAGAAAGAATGAGAATTTAAACAATTATCGCTTGTTGAAGGTTTGTTTTCTTCATAGAAAAGTCTTCATGCGACACTCACCAAGGTTTTGAGGACTTCCAGGAGCTACTCCAGACGTGAGATTTCAGTTGTAAAATAAACCCATTTCCTTTTTTGTTGGTGCTCCTCCGTGTCACTATCTGACTGGGTCACTCAAATACAGCAATCCATCACAAAGCCTTTCTTTCTTTTACACATTGGGGGAAAATAGTTGTAAATGATGCTATAAATACTCACAAGTCATTTGAAATATGAGGATATGGAGCTGCTTGAATACCCACCGATGTAAGTAAAACTACTGTTTCTTAACCTAAGGAGCAAGCTCAGGAAAACCCAGACAGGTTCAGCGGACAACAAATATTCCATTGTACGGATAGACCACATTTTGTTCCATGGACACTTGGGTTGCTTCCACCTCTTGGCTGTTGTAAATTTAAAAATTTTAAGTAATACATTTAAATTTTAAAATAAAGCAGTACTAAGAGGCATATAACAAAAAGGAGCACTTTTCTATTCTACTCCAGATTCTGTCCTATTACTCCCCTGTCATATCATTTAGCTTCCTTCTGGTTGTTCAAACCATATTTCTAAACATACTTTTTAGTGCATTTTCTTGGATTTTTACATTTTTAATGTAATGCACTGAGTCCCACCATAGAAGAGCTAGCTCTCCTACCGCACACCTCCATATATCCACCCAGAGCTGTCTCCTTTTATCATTGTCCCAATATAACCCCACCTCACATTTGATGAAATGTTTATGGTACTATGTGTGTCCATTAGGGTCTAGTAGGAGACAGAAACGACACCAGAATATGAATGAAGAAAATTTAACAGAAAGAATTATCAACTAATAATTGGGAAATTGACTACTAAGAAAAAGGGACAGAGAACTCTAAAGAATACAGAAATATCAGTTGTAGGGAGAAGTTACTATGTCTAGGATGGGAGGAGAGTGCCAAGAAAGGGCCCACTGGAAGAGCCCCTCCTCAAGGCAAAGAGGATATGGCTGTGTCCTGCTGGGTGGTAGAAGAGTTGGAGGAAGTGCTGAGACTGGACCAGGAAGCCATGGCTGAGGTGCCAGTGACACTCAAGTTGCCCACTGAGGATCTGCTGACTGATTTGCCAAGAAAACAAGAAAATCAAAGCCTGAAACCCAAGAAAAGCCCCATTCCTCTTCCAACGTCCTTCTGTACCCTCCACTGACAAGACTTGACCATGAAGGAAATGTTCCTAGGGCCCATGTCCAAAATCACGAAGCTGGGCAAAGAGGGGTGGGTGCAAAGCTGAGGAACAGGACAATGACAAACCGTGCACTATGGTTAGGGACACAGCTGTCCCACGATGCCTCTCCTCCAGGTAGGATGTCTATTTCCTAGAGCCATATCTTCCTCTCTCCTCATCTATAATCTCTTTTTGGTGGAGGGAGGCTTCTGGACAAAGGCATGGAAGAGGCAAGCTTTCTGAGAATTTGCATATCTAAAATTGCCATCATTTGACTGCATCTAGGATTCTAAACTGGAGACCATTTCCCCCAGAACTTTAGAGACATTGTGTCTTCATTTCTAGCATTCAGCACTGCTTTTAGAAAGCCCGATGATCTTATGATTCCTGATCTTTTCTAGGTGATGTTTTTGGATTTTTGTTTTGTTTTTTTGTTCTCTGTGGAACCCTTTGGGATCTTTTCTTTATATCCCGATCTTTGAAATTTCACACAATGATGCATCTGGGTCTGAGCCTATGTGTGTATGTATGTATGTATGTTGTTAATCCTCACTCATTTTCCCCCCTATTTTTAGAGACAGTGGAAGGGAGGGAGAAAGAGGGAGAGGAAGAGAGAGATCAAACCTGCAACCCAAGTATATGCCCTTGACTGGGAATCAAATCCAAGACCCTTCGGTGCTGGGGCAGATGCTGTAACCACTGAGCACAGCAGGCAGCGCTGAGCCTTTTTAAATGAATTACTCTGGGCATCTGTGCCCTTTTGATCTGGGTAACCCTATTCTCCAGTTATTAGAACTTTCCCATGTTATGTTTTTGCCATTTCCCTCCCCTGCACTTTCTCTGCTCTCTTTCTGGAACTTAGTTGTTGGATGTTGCAACTCCTGGGTTGAACCTTAAGATTCCATTTCTCTCTCATACTTTGCCCCTTTTCGTCTTTTTGCTTGACTTTATGCACATTTTCCCAACCTTGTTATCCAGTCTTTCTACTGAATATTTTAATTTTCAATCTTTCTTGTTTAATATTCCTTTTTCATAATCGCTGATTGCTTCCTGTATGTTTACCTTTAAGCTGCATTTCTAGTTTCTTTTGCTTCTTATATTGTAGCTTTTGCTCCCACCTCCCCTTTTATTTGATATCCACCTTTCATGTTGAAAGCATTTCTGAAATGTATAGTCTGTTCTTATTTGAGCGAGAAAACACCTGAAGAGGAGTTATGGGGATGAGTTTTCCTGACTAAGTTCAGCGTAGATTTACTGTGCAGGTGATGTCAGCAACTGCAGGCACCTATGTCCTTGGTCTTGGCTGGTCTGTTTACTCAGAAAGGGGTCCTTAGATCTTTCCCCAGGTTGTCTAGAAGCTGAGCCTCAAACATCCTGGACTTCAAGAGTCAGGGTTCTCACTTTCAATCCTTACATTTCCAGAACAGCCTTTCACTCCTCCCTCCATCATGGATGGTATCCAAGACCCAGGCCCCTGTCTCAGACTCCAGATTCCTACAGGTGGGGGAAGGACTGCATAGGTTGGGGAGAGGAATCTGGAATGGCTAAATGGCTTCTTTCATACATGGACTTTTACTTATTGATTTCAGAGAGGAAGGGAGAGGGAGAAACATCAACAGTGAGAATCATTGATCCTCTGCCTCCGGATGAGCCTGTAACCCGGGCATGTGCCCCGACCAGGAATCAAACTGTGACCTCCTGGTTCATAGGTCAATGCTCAACCACTGAGCAACACCAGCCAGGCTAGTGTTTTAAATATATTTTTATTGATTTCAGAGAGGGAGAGGGAAGTAGAAACATTAATGATGAGAATCATTGACTGGCTGCCTCCTGCACACCCCCAACTGGGGATCTAGCCCACAACCCAGGCATGTGCACTTGACCAGAATCAAACCTGGGACCCTTAAGTCCACAGGCCAATGCTCTATCCACTGAGCAAAACCAGCTAGGACAATCGGTAAGACTTTTAAACAATTGCCCAGCCGGCATTGCTCAGCGGGGGTGGGGGGATGGTGGAATGAATAATGGTCAGAAAAATTAAAAATCTAAAATGGAATATCTCATTCCAACACAATTTCCTCACAAAAAAAATGAACACTCAAATGAGGCTGCAATCAAAGTAAGTTTCCAAGGGGCTCATTTTGTCAGTTGAGCAGGCCATTAACAGTGATAAATGCACCAAGCCATATTTGATTGCAGCAGCCAAAGAAACGTACCCAGAGAAAATAAGCTTAAACTTTTGGTAAAAAGAGTTGCTCAGAGCTAAGTCACTTAAAAGTTTTAAAACAAGACAATTGTTTTCAAGTGGTTTTTCTTAGTCCTAGATGGGTCAAAAGATTTACTTACCTATATTTCTTGGTTGTCTTTTCAAAGAGTCAGTGCCATGTTTGAAGTGACTGAGTTAATCTCTATAAATACACTGGTTAACAACTACAGGCAAAGGTATTTTCAAAGAAGTTGAGAAAACATGAATTCAGTAGAACCTGAAAAGTTCTGTGAAGATGGGTGGCAAAAATATGTAGCAAGTAGACAAAGTCTTCATTAAAATGTAATGTTCATGATGTTATTCATCAGCAGGTACTTTGTGTAAATTTTTCAATCTATCACATGTGAACCAGTAGTATCAAGGATGAATTTCAGTCTTGTAGACTTAACCATCATTGGTTCTATGAATGTCAGATAAGTGGAATATCCTGAGTTGCCCTACCAAATAAGTCTGACAGCACAGCAGTAAGATGTTTAGCACTGTGATGTTTTGAATTCAGAGCCAATATGACATTTTTCTGAATGAGAAGAACCACAGTCAACTACTATTGCTCAACACTGAATAACTTTGGAAATTAGCTTTTGTTGCAGGCTTCTTCATAGTTCTTAATAAAGTCAAACTGAAGTTACAAAGCAGAGCAGTGCTTATGTACAAAATGTAGTTCAGTAATTTCCAACAACTGTTGCTTGAGCTGCACACACACATCTCCTGCTGTCGGTTAAAAGCAACACCTCCATACCCACATCCATTTATAGCATATTTTCCAAGCTCAAACTATAGTCAGCAATGTTTTCCGAAAGTCAGTGTAAGTGTGAAGGAAATTTCCATATTTCAAAATTCTTTTAATAGTGCAGTTGATGAGATTTCATCTAGTCTTCAGTTGGGAAGTGATCAATGTGCACTGTGACATGCTGAAAGGCAAATACCCAGGGAAGAATCTAATAGAACCAAGTGATGATTGTTTGCACTCATGGATTGACAACAGTATTTGTCAGTATTTATGTTTGAAGAGATATTTTCAGACAAAATACATAAAATCTAATAAATGAACATTTGCAATCAATTTTGATGATAGTGAACTTTGAATTCCAGTTACGCATTGGATAACCCTCCCAAAAGCATTCCATCCATCCTTCTCATGACCTGTATTAGAAAAAGTTGTACTCAATTATCATTTTGAATTTTGTCAACAAAATGAAAATTTGTTTTCTAAGTACCTACATAATCCTCCATGTTGCCTAAAATACTGGCTCTGTGGTTCTGTACAGAAAAGGTTTGCTGAGCTTAAAGATGAAGTATTAGAGATTTGAGGAGAGTTAGGAATCTAGGAGAGCAAGACAATGAGTGGACTACAGCAGGGTTGACCATGGGCCTGTCTTTCGCACATGCAACAGCATATGTGCAAATGAGGGGCAGGCAGAGTAAGTGCTCCAGGTGTGGCCATCACTGGCCCTGCTAAATCCATCTCCACTTAGCCATCTGCTTTCTATCTTCCAAAATTTTGCTGCATTCTCACCTGTTACTTTTCTCTTGGCACTTTCGCATGAAAAAGCAGTTCATGAATGGGAGGGGGCGGTGCAGATTGGAGGAGTACCCATTTCATGTTAATAGTAAGCAGTAAAGGGGTTAAGGAGCACACATGAGCTTTCCCATATAAAGACCTGAATTTGAATCACAGTTCACCATTTACTAGTTGTGTGATCCTAGGCATCTACTAACCTTTAAGATGGGACAATGCCAGCAATACCTCATGGGTTTTCACACAGAAATAACTGAACTATTGATTTTATTCCCATAACCACTCTTGAAGAAAGAAAAATAAAACCTGAAAGTTAAGGAAAACAGAGAAATAAGTCTATCTAAAAAAATCCACATTAGTTTTGACTAGACACTTACTTATGGCAAAATGAAAAGCATGTGTGTCCATAGTTAACTCTCTGGAGCTCAGCGTGCATAAAATTAAGAAAGTGGTATTTGAAAACAAAATGGGAGGTTCAAATTAACAACAAATCCTTCCATAGACGTGAAGTTTCTCTTAGTTAATGCGACCGAAAAGCCTAAGGAATATATATTTGCCACTCAATACAAGAGAATAAAACAAGTTACATGAGAAAAATATCTTTATTATGTTCTATTCCATTCAACTCTAGTTCATTTTAAGTTGTGGGCCGATTTTTTGACTGTATGTTTTTAACCCAGGTGTTAAAAATGCAGCTCTCAGGGACCCACTGCACATCTATTAAGTCAATCTCCATGGCATAGATCAGAAATCTGCATTTTAAAAAACTTCACTAGTGATTTTTTTTTATTGTTAATCTTCATCTAAGGACATTTTTTTCATTGAATGTATGAGAGGAGGGAGGGAGGGAGGCAGGATGGAGGAGGCAGGAAGAGAGGAAGGGGGAAGGGAGAGAGGGAGGAAGGGGAGAGAGGGGGGGGGAGAGAGAGAGAGAGAGAGAGAGAGAGAGAGAGAGAGAGAGAGAGACAGAGACATTGCTCTGACAGGGGCTGGGGACCAAACCTGCAACCCAGGTATATTGACCAGGAATCGAACCCGAGACCCTCTGGTGTGGAGGCTGACACTCTAATCATTGAGTAACACTGGCCAGAGCCACAAATGATTTTAAGGCACTTATACTTTGTATACTATGCAAGTCGTCAAGCCCTATATCCAGGTCCCCTTGGTCTTCATAAGGGGAAGGTGACAGGAACAAATCAGACACACACACACACACACACACACACACACACACACACACAGAAACACAAGTGCTCAAAGGCACACGAAAAATCAGGTGCTATTTCATGGATCATAGATCCTCATATTTTTAGTGGTTTCTTTATTTTCAAAATTCTTGAACTTGAAAGTACTTATAATCACTAATTCACTCAACAAACATTTATTAATACCTAGTATGTGCCAGGGCCCTTTCTAGGTACCTGGGACACGGCAGGAAAAGCAGTCCTTACCCTATGAGCTTTACATTCTGGCGAACTAACTCTGCCCTTGCAGCATGATGACTGATTAAAAACTGCATCGAGAACACTAATAACCTCTAAGAGCCTTCGGTGTGGAAGATGTTCACTATTGTTTTCCATTTGCATGTATCTCTGCACCCTCAAATAGTTGGCACCTATTCCTCTCAAGAAGCAGATTGGTGTAATAGAAATCTGAACTGCATTAGGGTCAGAGTTGGGCTCACAAGTGGGCCTTGTATTTGACCCGAGTATTGGTTTCTTTATAATGAAAGAGACTGTGTGCAACAAGGCCTAAGTCCCTACCTTACTCTGAGGTCCCATCTCCTCTGTAGAATAAAAACTTTTCAAGGAGGGCTATCTATCCTATTGTGTAACAAGAACCTGGCTTAGTGTGCCTGGAAGAATCACTCAAGTATCTGTTAAAATGAATAAATGACTGGTTCCATGACATGACTGCAGCTAGTCATAAAGGTGGCCCAGCCCTATTGAGGGTATTATGTAATTTATTTTTGAAAAGGGGGAAATTTTGAATTCTAAAACCCCCAAGGGTTTCTGATAAAGGATTATGGTATTCTTATAATAGCATAAACCAAGAAAAAAGCAATTGTGCTATGTACTACTGCCATCTGCTGACACCAACTTAGAACTATAAAAATATATATAATAGAAAGGCTTAACCTTGCTTATGAGGGCTAAGAGCACCACACCACACCACACCCATGACTTAAAAATATTTGAGATTCTATTTTTTAAAAGCAACTGCTATGGGTGAAAAAAAAGATCCTCAGTGGAGTTTTTATAAACATAGAAAACTCAGTACAGCCAGCATGGCTCAGTGGTTGGGCATTGACCTATGAATCAGGAGGTCACGGTTTGATTCCTGGTCACATGCCCAGGTTGTGGCTTGATTCCCAGTGTGGGGTGTGCAGGAAGCAGCTGATAAATGATTCTCTCTCATCACTGATGTTTCTTTCTCTCTCTCCCTCTCCTTTCCTCTCTGAAATCAATAAAAATATATTTTAAAAATATATAAAAAATACGGCCAATGCAGCTCAGTGGCTAAGCGACAACCTATGGTCACGGTTCAATTCCCAGTAAGGCACATGCCTGGGTTGTGGGCTCGATCCCCAGTGTGAGGCATGCAGGAGGCAGCCAATCAATGATTCTCTCTCATCATTGATGTTGCTCTCTCTCCCTCCCCCACTCCTTTCTTCTCTAAAATCAATTTTTTTTTTAATGATCTGGGCAGGTAGGTGGCTTAGTTGGTTGGAGCGTCATCCCAAACACCTAACGGTTGTGGGTTCAATTCCCTATTAGGGCATATACCTAGGTTGCGGATTTTGATCCCTGGATGGGGAACGTACAGGAGGCAACCAATTGATGTTTCTCTCTCTCATCAATGTATGTTTCACCCCCTGCTTCTTTTCTCTAAACTCAATAAAAACATATATTCAAGGTGAGAATTAAGAAATATATATGGATACATATACTGAGCCTTGTATGTTCCATCCACACAACATAACCCAGAAATTGAATTACACACCTTGATTTGATGTAGAGTAATATCTTTTGGAATTATCTCTAATCCCTTGGAGTGCTATTTTTAACTACTCTTATAGTAAGTTGGTCTGAAAGCCAGAGATGAGCACTGATTCCGTCACAACAGAACCCTTAATATAATCAGAAATTGCTCCACTGACCATTTCTAACAGAGCTGAAACCAGTGATGTCAAGGTTACAGGAATCTAATGTTTTATATAAATACAGATGGCAGTAAATCTATGAATCCTACTCTAGACCACAATAGCTCTTCAGGGTATTTCTGAGTGTTCACAATCTTGCCTGTTGTAAACTACCATGAATATATTCTCTGTATGTTCACACAACAGTCTATCTTGTTTACCACCCATAGGTATAAGCTTTGAAACATAATGTCTTCTTAATCTTTTATTTTCCCTTCCTCCTTAACTACCACGGTTGGCAGTAGGGGCACAGAGAAAATATGTTAACAAAGATCTGTTGTTTAAGTTTTGTGTTAATTCATTTGCATGACTTTACTTCTGAGTAGTTATCTGAATAGCACTTATAAAGTGTTAAGGCTATTTTAGGAAAGATCATCCCCTTCTCCAATGTACTTCTAAATAAAAGGATTCAAACATACATCTGTAAAATTTACTACTAATTCTCTAAGTACAATACCAACCATACTTAATTTGAAACTCCAGATTCAGAAATCAAGGCAATGCCTTCATTTCACAGATAAGAAATTGAAGCCCAGACAGAATAAAGCACCTCATGTTTCAGAAAGAGCTAATTGTTCCTTTCACTGTGCTACAACAGAAATTATGCTGTTAGGATTTGCAACTGTTCTCAGTGACACCGTGACCTCCCATCCCATGGTAGACTCACATGGTTTGCTCTCTTTGGTTCTATTCTTAATTAAATCTTAGCTTCTCTTTGTTTTGTTTTTGTTTGTTTGTTTTCCCTCAAAAGGCCAAAATTTGTGAATTTGTTTAACCTGCCCAGATTTCAGGGACAACTTTCTCTTATCCAGTTCATTATAAGGGAGAGGACCACAGCGGCTTATTTGAAGTGTCCCTCTAATATCTAGCTTCTAAGTAAAGAAAAAAGCACAATGAGGCATCACTCTAGGTCAGTGGTTCTCAACCTGTGGGTTGCGACCCCTTTGGTGGTCGAACAAGCCTTTACAGGGGTCGCCTAAGACCATTCTGCATATCAGATATTTACATTACGATTCATAACACTAGCAACATTACAGTTATGAAGTAGCAACGAAAATAATTTTATGGTTGGGTCTTTAAAGGGCCAGAAGGTTGAGAACCACTGCTCTAGGTGTTTCTACTCTCAGACTCAGACTAATGCAGTTAAGCTGTTCTAAACACCAACTTTAAATTTATACCATTTTGTTAGTAGGAGTATTTTCAAGTATGATATACCCAGAAACAACAAAAAAGTACTTAATACTGGAAAACGCATTAAAAATAGTCTATTCCTAAGAAAACAGCAGAATGGAATAACTGAAATTCAAGAACTATTCTAAAAATAACTAAGGGGATAAACCCCAACATACTGTAATTTAGTTAAAGAAATTTATTCTTTAAAAATATTTTCATGTACACTTCTATGACTTTTGTTTGAGGGGAACAAAGAGATTATCCTACAGTGAAACTTAACTTAGAACATAAGTGGCATTATGTATAACAATACATTTTGGAAATAACTGGCAAAATAAAAGTGTAAATTTTTATAGTGATGTAAGACTGCAAGTTATTTAAAATCTCAGATGAAACGAACCCACATTAGAGTAGCACAAATCAAAAATTGGTAATTTTATGACTTCTCCAATACTGTCATACTTAATACTATGCATACACAAGTTACTCCATTCCCAAATTACAATTGGCCAGAACAAAGGGAAATTCCATGAGAAAAAGTGACAAAAGTTTGGATGCACAGCACAATATGCATCCTCTTCCTATATGAATACATTTAACACACTGGTAACAACTCCATGTAATAAAAGAAAAACCATGAACTATTTAAACAAAATAGTTCCCCCCAAAATAAATCCCCCCCGAAAATACTTCTTGTCTAGAAAAATCCTTTAATATATTACTTAATACAGTTAAAAGCCTAAAAAATGTGTTAAGATTTAATTTGCATGCAAAATTCACTTCTCTCAATATGTATAAAAACTTTTTTATCAGTTCAATTTAAATGGCAAAATCTCAGAACAGAAAAATACAGCATCTCTAATAGACATCTAAAGGCAATAAAGTTGTATTTATAGGATGCTATAATCAGTAATTACTAAGAAGCAGAAAGAAACTGCTATCCTTTTTCTCAGCAGTCAGCTATGACCACACAAAATAGGGAGATCCAGAAACCAATGAATGCATTCTAGGTAAAGTAAAGCTTCACAGAATAAACAAGTCTCATTAAATAGTTTGTTTTTTCTTTTCACCTGAGAGTCAAGTTATCAATCATTAGGTTGTAATAAAAACAAAACCAGGAGCTCTAAATCCTCAAGCATATCAAGATCAAAATTATATAGACATTTCTGTTTAGAAAAGCTAAAATATACAAAAAAGGAAATGTAAATAGCAAGACAGAGTGCTGAATAGTAGGACCATGGCAGAAATGTGCGCTATTTGGTAAAATACATGGTGACATTTGGGAGAGTTTATTGCTCTGAGGGACTACAGCACCACTTTCAAGAAGGAAAGACAATTAGGGTTAACCACCTTTCTATCAGCAAGATGCATTTATAGGAAAATTCTTAAAAGAAGTATGGATGAAGAAACTTTTATATTACATATTTTAAAAATGTTACCCATTTTTCTTCATCCAACAGACAATGAGTAATCTATTTTAGTAAAGTATTATCAGATTTGTTACTATCTGACCATCAAGTTAACAATATAACATTAAATAACGGACAGAAACATTACTCAAACTTATAAGACAAAATAGAGTATTATGAAGTAAGCAATTTTTATGCCAAAATATTTCTGATAACTACTACTTAAATATACAGTGATTACACTTATAAATTTTTCCAAATCGTGACTAAGAAAATTTCTTCAGAATGCTAACATTTATCCTAAGGAAAAGAGCAGTGTCTAAGGGATGTGAGACGTAACCTAACCAACTGTGGAATAGAGCCCAAGTGCCTCATACCTGCCCCCAGCAATTTTAGAAATCTAATGTCACTGTGGTGATTGGGGAATTAGAAACAAGAAAACATGAGTATGTGCATGCCATATGAAGTTGGCCAAAGGATTTCTTTCTGACAATCTGCAGCTAGCACTTTGCTCAGTTTCTAGAACAGCGGTTTTCAACCTGTGGGTCGCGACCCCCTTGGGGGGTCGAACGACCCTTTCACAGGGGTCGCCTAAGACCATCAGAAAACACATATATAATTACATATTGTTTTCGTGATTAATCACTATGCTTTAATTATGTTCAATTTGTAACAATGAAAATACATCCTGCATATCAGATATTTACATTATGATTCATAACAGTAGCAAAATTACAGTTATGAAGTAGCAACAAAAATAATTTTATGGTGGGGGGTCACCACAACATGAGGAACTGTATTAAAGGGTCGCGGCATTAGGAAGGTTGAGAACCACTGCTCTAGAAGGTAGGATCTTAAGTAAACATTGTTCTGAAAGAAAAGGTCTGAATGGATAAGTTGCTATGCAGAGCACTAAGTTTTTTAATGCAATCTTCTATAAGAAGTAATTAAAATTTAAAAGCCAAACAGTCTAACAACGAACGTGATTTCTTTTGAGATAAACTTCATCTATCAGTTTCTTTCTCTGTTTATCAATCATCTCAAACATCAGAATCACTACACTGGTAATCTTTATGGTAACACGTGATACTATCTTTTGAAACTAGCCTGACTCTTTATAACAACTATTTTAGGAGTGGCATTTCTAAAATTAATTTCATCCAATGTATGCATCAGTCATATTTGAGGACAGACACAAGAATTCTAATAAAATTGGTAACATTTTAGAGCTCTACACAGGTATTAAAACATGATCAGTATCCATAGGGGGCAAAACAGAAAAATCAAACTTCTATAAATGAATGAGATTTTGGATACTTATAGTTGGCATAAAAAAGAAAACCAAATTTTACACTTTCTTCAGACATTTTTAAAAAGAAAATGTCTCAATTATCATGTCTTCAATGTCATTATTCTCATATATATATATTTAAATTAACTGAAGTGATGCAGAAAGCCACAAATGAGAAAAGGACACTAAGGTTTTAATAAGGGGAACAAAAGTTATTTTCACCAGTATAGATTCACATTACAGTACACCAATATTGACAGCATTCTCTTGTCTATTTTTGGTACAGAAGATGGTCTCTCTCTACATAACCTTGTAAGGCTTCGGTAACTAAAACATAAAACAAACAAACTCCCCCCCCCCCCCCCAAACAAAACAAAACAAAACAAAAAAACAGCCTATTAGTTTACAGTTTATTTTAAAAATTCTGAAAGACACTCCAAGTTCTAAACTTTTAGTAGTGCTACCCATACACAACCATGTGGTCAAGAACCCAGTAAAAGAGCCAGCCCCCTTCCTTCAAGGAAGCGTTGCAACAGTAGAATTGTGCAATATGGATGTTTCTTACTACAAGGAAAAAATTATACATGGCACATTCTCATTCATATTTTGTAATGTAAAAAGTTACAAACATACCTAATCAAATAAATAATAAAAAAATTTGAATGTATTTAAGTATACTAAAACAACTACATAGAATAATGGCAACTTTCACTCACAGATTATTTACATGGTAATACCCAGTGTGGGTACACTGCTACAAAACTCAAAACAGAAGAAGTAAACTTGAAATGTTTTCCATAGTAAAGATCTAGCAGCATGACTATCTAATGCTGTTTTATCCCAAATGCTTCTGAAATGTTCCTTTTTAGTCTGTGTCTTCATCCAGTTCATAATAGTCTTTATCATAAATATCTTTTACTAAAAGAACCCGTACAAGCATATTTTCCAAGGTGTTTCGGTCCAGTGAAGTCGATGTATACCAGACAGGGCTATCTGTAGAACTAGAGCATTCTGGTTGCAAATAAAAAACATCCATTCTCTGATTAAGATTCTGTGGACTTTAGGAGAAAGGAGAAAGTCAATTTTACAGTATATGTACAAAATTCCCCACAACTTTCTGTTCTTCTTTAAGGAATATTTCCATGACCACTAACCACATTATGTCATCAGAACATATGCTTCTCATTACCTACATTAAATACTCTATCCTTCAGACATCTTGAAAGTTAATTTCTGTGATAGAAGATTATTTTTCATCATAATTTAAATCATGTTCTTCAATGAATCCAAGACACCATTACTTGAAATATTATTTTAAATAATTAAACAAGTAAAACACTGCCAATTATCATTTTTAAATGCATCAATTGTAACATGCAGCCCAGTTTCAGAGATGGTAAAATGTGAAAAAATGTTTCTTAGAATTGATGAAATATGGTAGCACATAAAATAAAAATACCAGCATTATACAATAGAGCTTAATTTTTAAAATAACAAGATTAACACTCAGATAGGAATTTCTGATTAACAAATAGTTACTACCACGGGAAGATCCTGATTCTGTTGCAGCGAAATAGAGCCTCCCCAAACCATCATCAGAAATATTACCAACATGCTATAGGTGACATTACTATTTTTATGGGTTCTTGAGAGCTAACTTTGGGACCTAACAAGAATTTATAAAACTGATTATATAAGAATCAGAAAATACATTGATGCTAACCTTTTGAAAATTAGAGTGCATTTTTAATGGACAAGAATAAAGTAATTTATGGTCTCTAAACATATCATTGGTTTAAAATATTTTTAAATGTCTGTTGGTATCAGATTAGGGAGGAAACAGTGGTATAGCTGAAAAGCATAGTGCTTTCAGAACACTTTTATCTTTCAGACCTTCTTAAGGGGCAATTTTCTCTTAAATGTATTTCATTTTCCTCTCCCCCTATCTAGCCTACCTTTGATCTTACCTTTTGTCCATAGCATGGTAAACTATAGCTCATCACTTGTTTGTGTAAAGTTTTATTGTAACACACTCATGACTGCTACTTATATACTAGAGGCCTGGTGCACAGATTTGTGCACTGGTGGAGTCCCTCGAGCTGGCCTGTGGGGATCGGGCCAAAACCGACTCTCCAACGTCCCCCCCAGGGGTCCCAGATTGCAAGAGGGTGGTTCTGGGGTGACACACCCAAGAATCGGGCTCTCTCCTCTCTGGTTCCGGGTGTGTCACCTAAGAAATGCAGCTGCCAAATCACCGCAGCTTGCCAGCTCCTGCATTGAGCATCTGTCCCCTGATGGTCAGTGCATGTCATAGCTACCAGTTGGATGGTTGCTTAGGCTTTTATATATGTATATAGATAGTATATGGCTGCTTTCTAGCTATAAAAGCAGAATTGACAAGCTGCAATAAAGATTCTATAGCCTAAAAAAAGCCTAAAATAAGCCTAAAATATTTACCTGACCCTTTGAAAAAAAGATCTGTGCCCCCTACCTTATAGTCATTAGAAGTGCTATAATTTAATAGATTACAGGATTATGAAAAGACAGTAAGTAGTAATTTCATTAGTAGAGAGTAATTTTTTAACATATGCTTGAATCCTAAAGTATAAAATATAAACTGTATTTTATAATATTAGGACTAAAAATGTTACGATTAAATGGACTTAGATATAAGTGAGAAATCTAAAGAAGGATCAGTGGGAAATGTCACTTCTTGTTAATGTTAAATTCAAGGCAACTAACATGATTTTAAAATTAAGTATCATTAACACTTACCTTTTAGACAAGTAGCATTCAAACATTTTCACAGGACATCTAGAAGGATTGGCTGTATTTTCAATTTGTTCAAATACTGGCTCATCATCTTCATGTTTTCTTTTTCCAGTAGTAATTTTATCTTAAAAAATAAAAATTGTGTGAACTTCCTAAGCCCAATCTTGAAAAAATATAGTACTACCCACTCTATTCAGTCCTAGTATGTTTTACCAAAGAATGGGACTAGGTCTCCTGCAGAGACCTAAGTGTGGCTTCTGGTAATTCATAATTTTTCAAACAAAATGAACTGAGATATTTTAAGGAGACATACTCTGTCTTATTTTTATGAAAATGACAGTCCTAGGGTTCTTAACAAGTGGCCTAGGTAATCTTTAGTAAGGCAAAGTTTGGCTATCTCTATCACAGACAATCCCAAATAAAAATCTGTTATATACCTTCATTATCTGTTCCACATAAGGAAGACACTTGGTATCGAAGACATGCTTTGTTTTCCATTGTTAAAGGATTTTTTTTCCAATGCCTAAACACAGTGCCAAAGGACAGTCTTAAGTGTTGTTCCACTGTTTTCAAGCCAAAATACTTAGTGTTAAAGTAGAACAGGGTATTCAGAAGAGCTATTGGAGAATGTGAGCCTAGTTGTTTTATCCTCCAGAGATAATCTTCTTCAACTCGAGAAAATATTGACCCTTAAATAGAGAGAAATATTTTTTTAATTATAATAAAGAAAATAGTTTTCATTTACCATCTAGACAGAGTTAATTTAAGAACAAACCTATTGCCATCTTCCATTCACACCAGGTCAACTGGAATGAATTTCAGAATTTTCTATGCAGCAGACTAGCAATATGGAGGCTAGGGAACACAAGAGAAGTACTTCTGCTGTAAGGGACTGGATATTTGCTTCTATTCCAAAGGGTAAGTAGACAATGGTCAGAAAGGAATTTAAATCTGTACAATTCCTGAGAAAAATAGATGATTCCATTCATAAACATTTTTACTTCACACATCTAAAACAGAGGTTTAATCTTAGATAAATTTACATCATACTCTCCACAAGAGGCTTAAGAAGTAAATATCCAGTTTCTTACTCCAGAGAAAGAAGGCCACATTACAAAGCTCTTCATAAACACTAGTTATCAACTATACTCATTTCCAATTCCTCAAAAGATGAATCATTGAGTTCACAAATAAGTACTCTGAAAAATATGCTAATTTAAATTATTTCCTTATTATATTTAATGTACATTCTGTAAAATTAAAAATCCCAGTAGCAAGTTAGCAACAGCTTTATTTCAAAAGAGCATTACCATCTGGAAGTATGCTTGGTTGCCAACTTCGGAGGATTTTATTCAATTCTTGCTCAAATGTCTGGTATCCTGGATCGATAAATATGTTGTCTTTTCGATTACTACCACACAAATACTAAAAAAAAAAATAATAATAATAATAATAATTCTTGAAGGAAAACCAGCTAATTATAAATAATTACAATATTATTTGTATTCTATATTATTTAAGAATAAAATAAACAAAGATTATGTCTAAAAAAAACAAGCACACTAATAAAACCTGAGAGATTACTGGCTTCCTCTACATATCTAGAAATCATAAAAAATCTTAAGTTACCAATTACTCTGTTGCTTGGATGAGAATCTATGGCCTGTCAGATAAAATACAGAATTTCTGACTCCAGTATTCATTACATAGCACATAGAGAAAACAAAATTACATTTGAAAGTAAGAGTAATTAAATTATCAATGATTAAAGAAAAATTCTGAATGGTCAGGTTGGGATGAAAGGTTACTAAATGAGGCATGCGGCCTACCAGCTGAGAGTTTGACATGCTTGCTGTGCATTAAATGTAAAAGGTCTAAGCTAGAAGTCTAAGCTGTGTCAGTGAACTAGAGTTCTTCAGCCAAATCTGGCCCACTATCTATTTTTGTAAATCAAGTTTCCTTGAAACACAGAAACACTCATCATTTGCATATTGTCCAAGGATGCTTTCATACTTCAATGACAGAGTGAATGGTTGCGTAACAGAATATGGCCTGAAAAGCCTAAAACATTTATTATCTGGTCCTTTCCTTTAAATTCTTTAAAGGTGTTTTCTTTTCTTTTTTTATACATATGTTTTTATTGTTTTCAGAGAGAAACAGAAACATCAATGATGAGAGAGAATCACTGATTGGCTGCCTCCTAAAGGCCCCTACTGGGGATTGAGCCCAAAACCAGGGAAACTGAACCACACAGGCCAGGCCTCTGGCCCTTTATTTTTAAAGTTTGTTGGTCTAAAAATACCAAAACAAATACTGTCAGATTTGATTAAAGAAAAAAAAGTAAGGCCCAACATTATGCTGTCTACAAGACATCTACTTTAAATATGGAGATACAGATAAAAAGTAAGTGGAAGAAAAAATATATGCCATGTATATATAGTAAACAAAAATAAGACTAGTTCCAGCCGTGACTCAGTTGGTTTGGGCATTATTCCATACACCAAAAAAGGTTGTGGGCTCGATTCCTAGTCAGGGCATGTACAGGAGGCAACTAATCGATGTTTCTCTATCTCCCCCTTCTTCTCTTTCTCAAATCAATAAATATATCCTCAGGTGAGGATTAAAAATAATAAGACTAAAGTACTATCATCTGAGTAGACCAGTTGTTACTCCTACCTGTCAGAAGTTAGCCAGCATAATTTCAAAATGGTAGTAAAAATTCCTAGCTATCAGAGGAGAAACCAAGATGGCGGCATAGGTAAACACCGGAAATTGCTGCCTCGCACAACCACTTCAAAAATACAACTAAAAGACAAAACTGACATCATCCAGAACCACAGGAAGGCTGGCTGAGTGGAAATTCTACAACTAGAACGAAAGAGAAAAGCACACTGAGACTCAGAGGAGGTGCGGAAGTAAAGTGCAGAGGTATGGAGGTGCACATGGAAAGGCCTGGCAATTGAGGACGCGGCTGTCTTTTTCAATCGGGAGGGAGTCTCAAGCCCCCGACTGCTCTGAACTCCAGTTCCAGGCGAATCTCTGGGGACTCAGATTCATATGGAAAGAAACTGGACTGTGGGGCATTGGTCGGAACTCGAGGGCGACTTTCTCTCAGAGGTGCTTGCAGCGATTACTGGGACACTGAAACGCAGGGGCCACTTAGGGTAGGACTGAAGAGCAGCAGCCATAGCTGTTTGCTCCACCCTGTTGATTCCCTGACCCCGCCCCATCCAAGCTGTGTGCACAGGCTTTTGCATATGAAAGGCCTGACCCTATGCAATCTGAAAATAACCTAACAAACTGCAGCTGGGTCAGAGACCCAGAACTTCCAAAAGAAGGTCCACGGCCCCACAGCAGCTTGCATTGCTTCACAGCTGGGCCACATCTAGGCACCTCCAAACCCCAAACAAAGAAGAGGAATCTGCAGATCTCTCCATAGCTCCTGCTAGGTAGCCTCAGACAGATGCTAAATTAGCACCTCCTTAGAGATCCAAGAGCCAGTGTGCCCAGTGATCAGAGGGGGACCATCCAGACCACAACTCCTCAGATCCATAAGGGACACACTCAGGGTGCAGTCTCAGTGAGCACCAAAGCCCCACTGAAGCAAGTCGCGCCCCAGAAGGGTGTCTCCAGCACAGAAGTTCTCCCAC
>NW_006297810.1:216787-221551 GCF_000327345.1 Myotis davidii | reverse complement strand
AAGAATCAAAGGAATAAATAATCTGATGAACAGAATAAACTGGTGAATAGAATAGAATCAAGGGCATAGAAAGGGAATGGACTCACTATTCTTGGGGGGGGAAGGGGTGTGGGGGGTGAGGGAAGAGACTGGAAAAAAATTTTACACCTATGGATGAGGACAGTGTGGGGGGTAGGGGGGTAAGGGCAGAGGGTGGGGTGGGAACCGGGTGGAGGGGAGCTATGGGGGAAAAAAAGAGGAACAACTGTAATAATCTGAACAATAAAGATTTAATTTTTTTTTAAAAAGAAACAAAAACAACAAAAAAAGTGTATAATATGGCTCCCCATTCTTAGTTGATTATAACTTCTATATATCTTCTTCCATGTTCATAAAAAGCAAAGCTGTATACACACCTAGCTAACCATATGGAGTGGAGAAAATTAGGAAAAAAGGGCATCCACAATTCCACTTACAATGAATTTGGTGAAAGGCATGTGTTCACATATAAGAAAGTATATGAAAGAATGATCATGATGACTACAGTATTTCATATAATTTTGCTTGCTTCCTCAAACATTTCCATATGACAATGCTGAGTGTAGACAAGTGTGCAGAGCAGCAGAATCCACATACACTGCTCATGGAAGTGTAAAACAGGAAACAATTTATAAGAAACATACATATACCCTATACTCAATAATTCCACTCCTAGACTTTTTTTCCGAAGAAAAATGAAATGTGTAAATGACTTGTACAGTAATGTTCATAGCAGCTTTATTCACAACGAGAGGCCAGTACACCAATCTGTGCACCAGTGGGGTCCCTCGGCCTGGTCTGGGGGATCGGGCTAAAACTGGCTCTCTGACATGCCCGGAGCGGTCCCAGATTGCGAGAGGGTGCAGGCCAGGCTGAGGGACCCCACCAATGCACTATCAGGGCCAGGGAGGGATGTGGGAGGTTGGCCAGCCGGGGAGGGACCATGGGAGGGCTCCAGGTTGTGTCCGGCCCCTTTCACTCAGTCCCGATAGGTCGGACCCCAGCAGCAAACTAACCTACTGGTCAGAGCATCTGCCCCCTGGTGGTCAATGCATGTCATAGCAAGCAGCTGAGCGGCCTTAGCATACCATTAGCTTTGGTTGGTTGAACGGATAACCGAACAACTGGACACTTAGCATATTAGGCTTTTATTAACTAGGATTATATAAACTTTTAACAACCACCATTATTCCTTATACAATCAGGAGAAAAATAAGTTATTTGTTTATGAAGGAGAAAAAATGGTACATACTTCCCCTTCCACAAATATCAGTTCAATATCTATAATTATATTTAATTTCTCATTATATAATACAGAAGTGGCCACGTACTTCTGGAACAAAACTTAGTCCTTACAACTAAAGATGTTATTTCTACAGACCTATTTGGAGAAAGTATACTTCTTCGACATTAACTTATTTTCATTGTCACATGTGAACAAAACCAATAAATACAACAAACAAAAATATGCACTCTACCAAAAATAGCTTATATTTCTGAACACATTCTTGAAGGAACATTAAACAGCAATGGTTTCTGGAAAGTATATTTTAGATAGCTTATCTTTGTACTGAATTTTCAGATTATTTTCAAAACTTACATATATCATATAGTCCTTTCTCCAAAGGTGTGAAAATATGTCCAATGATGAGAACAAATTATGAAACTTTTTAAAATTGTGGTAAAAATACACAAAACATAAAATTTAGCAACTTAATCATTTTTCAATATACATTTCAGTAGTAAAACTTTTTTTCGCCCAGCCAGCATGGCTCAGTGGTTGAGTGTCAACCTAAGAACCAGGAAGTCATGGTTCAATTCCTGTGCCCAGGTTGTGGGCTCAATCCCCAGTGTGGGGCATGCAGGAGGCAGTCAATCAATGCTTCTCTCTCATCACTGATGTTTCTATCTCTCCCTCTCTGTTCCTCTCTGAAATCAATAAAAATGTATTTTAAAAAAGTTTTTTTTTGAGGAATCCAATTTTAGTCATAAAGAACCAATTTTATTTTATTTACTTTTGAAAAAATGTTTTGATTGAGAGGAAGGGAGAAAGAGACAAAGGTAGAAACCTCGAGAAACATTAATCAGCTCTCTCCTGCAACTCAGGCATGTGGTCTGACCAGGAATTGAACCTCCTGGTGCATGGGAAAATGCTCAACTAACTAAACAACACCAGCCAGACCATAAAGAACCAACTTTAAAAAGGAAGAAAATTCTGACATAAGCTACAACACTGATGACCTCTGAGGACATTCACTATACTGAGTGCAACAGGCCAGTCACAGAGAGAAATATATTGTATGATTCCACTTAATTGAGGTTCCTAGGTAGTAAACTTACTGAGACAGAAATTAAAGTGGTGGTTGCCAGGTGACAATGGGGAGTTATTGTCTAATGGATGTAGTTTCAGTTTTATAAGATAAAAATAGTTATGGGGATGGAAGGTGGTAGTGTTTGCCAAGATTATGTATGTACTTAATACCA
Source organism: Myotis davidii (assembly GCF_000327345.1). Lineage (NCBI taxonomy): Eukaryota > Metazoa > Chordata > Mammalia > Chiroptera > Vespertilionidae > Myotis > Myotis davidii. Next base: position 219,049 of record NW_006297810.1, on the reverse strand, counting down.
CTGAACTGTGGTATTAAAAATAGTGAAGCCGTAGCCAGTTTGGCTCAGTGGATGGAACGTCGGCCTGCGGACTGAAGGGTTCCAGGTTCGATTCCGGTCAAGGGCATGTACCTTGGTTGTGGGCACATCCCCAGTGGGAGGTGTGCATGAGGCAGCTGATCGAAAATCAATAAAATATATATATTTTTAAAAAATAGTGAAGATTGTAAATTTTATGTTACCTGTGTTTTACATTTATAAAAAATATTTTTAAGTTTACTTAAAGACATAATTTATTATCATTCTTTATGTAATAATCCATTTAGCTCAACTCTCTATTAATATTTGGAGAGCTAATATTTAAATAACCCACCAAATAAAAAGCAATCCAAAGAGAGATTCAACTTCCTATAAAGGATTATGAGGTCAACCTTTACTTAAGGAAAATGAAAATACAACATATAAAAATTTCTGGAATAAAGTAGTTCATACAGGAAAATTTATAAGTTTAAATGCTTTACTAGAAAAGAAAAAAGATCTAAAATCAACAATATTAAAAAGCTAGAAAAAATTAAAACAGAAAATGAGAAGTCAGAGACTCAATTAAAAAAGAAAACAGAAAAACATTTTTAAAATGATACCAAAAGCTGGTTCTCTGAATAAATCAATAAAACTGATAATCCTTTAGCTGGATCAGCATACCACCACCCTAGTCTCATTGGACCCAATCCCACCAGCCAAAGATGTTTCACAGCCTGCAAAGAAGTGTTAACTTGTAACAATGGTTATATTTGGGTCACTCTTCCCATCTTCCAGAACCAACCCTAACCGGCACCTCCCCCTCAAGTGAGATCCAGTAGCACCACCGTCCAAACTCCCAGCGGCCTACCTTGTTGAGCTCAGACTCCTAGCAGAATCTTGAACAGACTGAGTTGGATGGCTCTAGAACAGAGGCCATTTTTCCCTAACACACCAAACCAATGTAAAACCCTCCCTTCACATGGCTAACTCTTGGTCTGTTTATACCTGATAAATTCTGCTGGCCTACCTTAATGATTCCCTGAGGCACCACCACAAAGAAGTGCAGACAGCCAGTGGGTGGTATATACTGAGACATTTATAGAGTGGTCTCAGACTTAGCACTGGCAACTGAGTTTGAACCTGTATCAGTGTGGTGAACACCACATACCACTTCCTAGGGACTCACTGAGAAACTACCTCATGCAACTCAAGTACCACTGAGCCTATCAGGTGGACGGCAGGGGACGGTGGATCTCAGAGTGCCTTGGGACTTTTGCTGACCAGAACCTGAGCCTTGTACTGATAAAAGCTGGACTTGCTATGAACCCTGGTCCTTCCCATAGACACCTAGGCCAAGCAGAGGCAGTCACAAACTGTGATCACTTTATGGCTCCAAAGAAGTGACTCAGGGCCAGAGTCACAGGCAGCTTCTGACTTTGGCCTGAACCAGAGTCCCTCTCAATAGGCCCCAAAGCAAACACAGGTAATGGCCAGCTTCATATAATATCACAGCAGGATCCAACTGGCTTCACCAGCAACATATCCAAAGAAGATCTCGGCAGGCATCTACTGAGCTTCATGTGGTCAGCACCTGCACAGCAGCTTGTACACTGTAGTCAGGGTCAATCGTCACAGTCAGCCACCCTGAGGGTGAACCCCACATAAGAAGGGGCCACTTGCAATAAACACTCAATTACAACAGGAGGGCCCACATATCCCACACAAGGGACAGTCCTGGTAATCAAAGAGACTGCCCCCTGGGTCATTTGCCTTCTTTAATAATTGAAATAAATGTAAGAACCTTACATGTATCAAAATCTATTAATAGAAAGGATTAGAATGGCAGTGGAGTAACTGGAAGCAACACTGACACTCTCACAGTACCTAACTTTAATTACAATTAAATTACACAGAAAACATCCTGAATAATGAACTGAAGACTAGCTGGAGAAAACCCTGATAACCAAGGACCGAAAGTTGAGACTACATAGAGAATGGTAGGAAGTGTGGAGGAGCAAAAGGGCTGGCCAGGTGACCACAGATGTTCTATATGGATATCTCAGCTATGGCAGGCTCCCAGTAAGAACCTTGGGGACTAAACCCCAAATTGGGCTCCCCAGCCCAGAGTCCCAGAAATGAGAACATCTGCCTTTGAAAAGTAACAAGGTCTCTATCTGTCTGGGAGAGATGGGTGGAAATTCAGGCACCCTCTTAAAGGGCAAGGCACAAAATTTTGTGTGCAACCATTCAACTTGGGCTCTG
>NW_006297810.1:214466-216061 GCF_000327345.1 Myotis davidii | reverse complement strand
GTCCCTCTTCCCATCTTCCAGAACCAACCCTAACCGGCACCTCCCCCTCAAGTGAGATCCAGTAGCACCACCGTCCAAACTCCCAGCGGCCTACCTTGTTGAGCTCAGACTCCTAGCAGAATCTTGAACAGACTGAGTTGGATGGCTCTAGAACAGAGGCCATTTTTCCCTAACACACCAAACCAATGTAAAACCCTCCCTTCACATGGCTAACTCTTGGTCTGTTTATACCTGATAAATTCTGCTGGCCTACCTTAATGATTCCCTGAGGCACCACCACAAAGAAGTGCAGACAGCCAGTGGGTGGTATATACTGAGACATTTATAGAGTGGTCTCAGACTTAGCACTGGCAACTGAGTTTGAACCTGTATCAGTGTGGTGAACACCACATACCACTTCCTAGGGACTCACTGAGAAACTACCTCATGCAACTCAAGTACCACTGAGCCTATCAGGTGGACGGCAGGGGACGGTGGATCTCAGAGTGCCTTGGGACTTTTGCTGACCAGAACCTGAGCCTTGTACTGATAAAAGCTGGACTTGCTATGAACCCTGGTCCTTCCCATAGACACCTAGGCCAAGCAGAGGCAGTCACAAACTGTGATCACTTTATGGCTCCAAAGAAGTGACTCAGGGCCAGAGTCACAGGCAGCTTCTGACTTTGGCCTGAACCAGAGTCCCTCTCAATAGGCCCCAAAGCAAACACAGGTAATGGCCAGCTTCATATAATATCACAGCAGGATCCAACTGGCTTCACCAGCAACATATCCAAAGAAGATCTCGGCAGGCATCTACTGAGCTTCATGTGGTCAGCACCTGCACAGCAGCTTGTACACTGTAGTCAGGGTCAATCGTCACAGTCAGCCACCCTGAGGGTGAACCCCACATAAGAAGGGGCCACTTGCAATAAACACTCAATTACAACAGGAGGGCCCACATATCCCACACAAGGGACAGTCCTGGTAATCAAAGAGACTGCCCCCTGGGTCATTTGCCTTCTTTAATAATTGAAATAAATGTAAGAACCTTACATGTATCAAAATCTATTAATAGAAAGGATTAGAATGGCAGTGGAGTAACTGGAAGCAACACTGACACTCTCACAGTACCTAACTTTAATTACAATTAAATTACACAGAAAACATCCTGAATAATGAACTGAAGACTAGCTGGAGAAAACCCTGATAACCAAGGACCGAAAGTTGAGACTACATAGAGAATGGTAGGAAGTGTGGAGGAGCAAAAGGGCTGGCCAGGTGACCACAGATAGCAGCTGAAATTCTGGAGGGATATCTCAGCTGTGGGGAGTCCCCACTGAGAACTCTGGGGTATAAACACCAAGTTGGGTTCCCCAGCCCAGAGAACCAGAACTGAGAAAGCTGCCCACATAACATCTGGCTATGAAAAGCAACAGGGTTGATTGGAGAACCAAGATGGCAGCATAGGTTAAAGCCGGAGATTGCTGCTTCGAACAACCAATTCAAATTACGCCTGAAACAGGCAACGGACACCATCCAGAAACACAGGAGGGCTGGCTGAGTGGAAATTCTACAACTAGGAGGAAAGAGAATATCATACCCAGACTCAGAGGAGG
>NW_006297810.1:197401-213818 GCF_000327345.1 Myotis davidii | reverse complement strand
GACTATATCCCAGGAAACCAGAAACACCAGTCTGAAAGGATATATGCACCCCTACGTTCATAGCAGCACAATTTATCATAGCTAAGATTTGGAAATAGTCTAAGTGCCCATCAGCAGATGAGTGGATTAAAAAACTGTGGTACATCTACACAATGGAATACTACACTGCTATAAAAAGGAAGGAACTCCTACCATTTACAACAGCATGGATGGACCTGGAGAGCATTATGCTAAGAGAAATAAGTCAGTCAAAGATAAATATCACATGATCTCACTCATTTATGGAATATAATGAACACCTAAACTGATGAACAAAAACAGATCCAGAGAGAGAGCAGCATCGATCAGACTGTCAAACCTCAAAGAGAAGGTAGGGGAGGGGGGGGGTGAGGGGGAGAGATCAAGCAAAGGACTTATATGCAAGCACATAGGCCTAACCAATGGACATGGACAACAAGGGGGTGATGGCATGAATGGGGGGTAGGGGATAATGTGGGGATAAGGACACATATGTAATATTTTAATCAATAAAAAATATATATAGAAAAAAAAAAAAAGAAAGAAAAGCAACAGGGTTGCTGTCTGCCAGGAAGAGACAGCTAGAAATGCAGGAACCTCTTAAAGGGCCAACAGACAAAATTTTGTGTGCAGCCACTCACCTTGGGCTCCAGCAGAGAGGATTAGAGTTGGGGTCTAGTGTTGGGGTCTCTGTGTTAGAGCTCAGACTGCAGCCACCCTGGTTTTCTCTGCTGATACAGTCTCTCATACTACAGAGGACATCTTTCTCAGGAAGACCTTACAAAGCAGGCATCTCTAATTTTGGGGGGAAGCAATTGCCCCACCCTGTTGGAAAACGTCTTGCCCCACCATGTGGAGTATATTTCCTTGCTGTGGTCAATAGCCTAAGGCTAATTAAAACTGATACTAACAATCAGACTTCAGGTAGAAGAGGATCTCTGTAGACTTTTGAGTCTTTGTTGTGGATTACTAATACTTTCAAACAGTTCACAGGGCCAGTCACAAACAGCATTTGACAATGTCCTGCACCAAAGACTGGGAGTCACAGCAGATCTACCTAATACATAGATACAAACCCAAACAGGCAGCCAAGTGAAACAAGAGAATTATCCAGAAGAAGAGCAAAATGAAATGGAGGTAAGAAATTTATCAGATATAGAATTCAGAGTAATGATTAGAAGGATGCTCAACAACATGGCAAAAAATATAGGAACTGCTAAAAATGGCCAGTTAGAAATGAAGAATGACACAGCAGTAATAAAGAACACTTTGAAAGGAATACACAGTGCACACCCATCAGGTATGTGCCCTTTACCAGAATGGAACCTAGGACCCTCTGATCCCGCTCTATCCACTAAGCCAGTCGTGGGCAAACTACGGCCCGCGGGCGGGATCCGGCCCGTTTGAAAAGAATAAAACTAAAAAAAAAAAAAAAAGACCGTACCCTTTTATATAATGATGTTTACTTTGAATTTATATTAGTTCACACAAACACTCCATCCATGCTTTTGTTCAGGCCCTCCGGTCCAGTTTAAGAACCCATTGTGGCCCTCGAGTCAAAAAGTTTGCCCACCCCTGCACTAAGCCAAACTGGCTAGGGCTGTATTGTTTTTTTAGTCTCTATGTCTATTATTTTCTTTCTTCTACTTACTCTGGGCTTTACTTCTTGTTCTCTTTCTAATTCTTTAAGTTGTAGTGTTAGATAGCTTATTTAAAGTTTTTGTTTTTTAAGGTTGGTCTGTAGTGCTATGAACTTCCCTCTCAGGACTGCTTTTGCTGTGTCCCAGAGACTTTTGGTTGCTGTGTTTTCATTTTCACTTGTTTCCAGGAAGATTTTTCTTTCTTTCTTGGTCTCATTGTTAACCCATAAATTGTTTAATAACATGCTATTTAGCCTCCTTGTGCTTAAATATTTTGAGTGTTTTTACTGTAGTTGGTTTAATTTCATGCCATTGCAATCCAATTAGATTCTTGATATGATTTCAATCTTCTTGAAGTTGCAGAGACTTGTTCTGTGTCCTAACATGTAATCTATTTTTGTGAATGATCCATGTGCACTAGAGAATGTATATTCTGAAGTTTTGGGGTGAAAAATTTTGTAATTGTCATTTACAACCATCTAATCTAACGTGTCATTTAGAGTCACCATATCCTTCTTGATTTTTTTGTCTGGAAGATCTATCCAGTAAAGTCAGTGGGGCGTTAAAGTCCCTCATATTGCTGTCGATCTCTCCCTTAAAGCTCTCCAAAAGTTTTCTTTATATTAGGTGCTCCCATATTGGGTGCATATATATTTACCAGGGTTTATATCCACTTGTTGGATCACTCTCTTAAATATTATGCAGTGACCTTTAATATCTCTTGTGATGGCCTTCATTTAAAAGTCTTTTTTTTTTGTCAGATATGAATATTGTTACAACAGGTTGGTTTCTTTTCTTTCCCATTTGCATGGGAAACATTTTCCACCCCTTTACTCTCATCCTGGGTGAGTCTTTTGTTTTGAGGTAGGTCTCTTGTAGAGGGTTCCTGCATATATTTGGTCATGTTTTTGTATCCATTCAGCTCCATTTACATTTAAGGTTATTATTGACAAGTATTTAATTACTGCCATTTAAATTCTTTATGCGTATGTCCCCCTCCCCCGCCCCCTCTCCATTTCTTATTATTACAGCAGTCGCTTTAGCAGTTCTTACAATGCTGGTTTGGTGGGCATAAACTCCTTTGGCCTTTTTGGGTGGGGTGGGGTGGAGGGGTGTGGTCTGGGAAGCTCTTTATTTCGCCATCTATTGTGAATGATAACATTGCTGGGTATAGTAGTCATGGTTTTACATCCTTGCTTTTCATTACCTTGAATGCCATTCCCTTCTGGCCTGTGGAGTTTCTGATGGGAAATCAGTTAACAGCCTTATGGCAGCTCCTTTGTAGGTAACAAATTGCTTTTTCCTTGCTGCCTTTAAGATTCTCTCTTTGTCTTTAATTTTTGGCATTTTAATTATGTGTCTGGGCATGGGCCTGTTTGGGTTCTGGCTTGGGACTCTCTGTGCCTCCTGAACTTGTGTGACTTTTTCCATTACCAGGTTAAGGAAGTTTTCTGTCATTATTTCTTCAAACAGGTTCTCTTTTCCTTGCTCACTTTCTTCCCCTCTGGTAGTCCTCTGAAGCGAATATTGTGGACTTTCATGTTGTTCCACAGCTCCCTTAAGCTGTCTTCCTGTTTTTTCATTTTAGTTCTCTAAGTGCTTTTTTTTTCTTACCCTGTCTTGTAATTCACTGATTCAATCCTAGGCCTCACCTAACCTCCTGTGTATTCCTTCCAATGTGTTCTTTATTAGAGCAATGCCATTCTTCTTTTCTAAATGGCCAGTTTCACTCATATCAATATTTCTGTCTTTCTCTCTCTCTGGAAAAATGTCCTCAGGTGAGGATTAAAAATAAAATTTAAAAACATACAAAAGATCAATAAAACAAATAGCTGGTTCTTTGAAAAGGTAAACAAAATTGATGAACCTTTAGCCAGATTCATCAAGAAACAAAGAGGACTCAAATAAATAAAACTGTTGATGTGACAGCTGACACCACAGAAATACAAAGGATTGTAAGAAAATACTATGAACACCCATATGCCAATAAGCTCAACAATGTGGATGAAATGGAAAATGCCTAGAAAAATACAATCTTCCAAACTCAATCAGGAAGAATAAAATAAATAAAAACAAACAAAACCCTGGTATGGACACCTTCACATGGGAGTTTTACCAAACATTCAAAGAAGAATTAATACCTATCCTTCTCACACTATTCCAAAAAATACAAGAGCAAGGAACACTTCCAAGCTCTCCTTATGAGGCCACCATTATCCTATTTCCAAAACCAGATAATGACATTACAAAGCAAGAGAATCACAGGGCAATATCCATGATGAACATAGATGCTAAAATCATCAATAAAATATTAGCAAATTGGCCGAAACTGGTTTGGCTCGGTGGATAGAGCGTCGGCCTGCGGACTGAAAGGTCCCAGGTTCGATTCCGGTCAAGGGCATGTACCTGGGTTGCGGGCACATCCCCAGTGGGAGATGTGCAGGAGGCAGCTGATCGATGTTTCTCTCTCATTGATATTTCTAACTATCTCTCTCCCTTCCTCTCTGTGAAAAATCAATAAAATATATTTTAAAAAATATTAGCAAATTGGACCCAGCAATAAAATAAAAAGATCGTACACCATGACCAACAGAGAACCAATGAATCGACCCAAGCCATGACCAGCAATACAAGGCTGGTACAACATTTACAAATCAATAAATGTGATACTTCACATAAACAAACTGAAAGACAAAAATCACATTATTATATCAATAGACACTGAAAAAGCATTTGACAATTTCCAACACCCTATTTTTTTTTGGGGGGGGGGGTTAATCCTCACCTAAGAATATTTTTCCATTGATTTTTAGAGAGTAGAATAGAGGGGGATATACAGGGAGAGAAACATTGATGTGAGAGATACACATCAATTGGTAGCCTCTGGCAACTGAGGTAAGTATCCTTGTCTGGAATCAAACCTGGGACCCTTTGGTCCACAGACCAACACTTTATCCACTAAGCCAAACCAGCCAGGGCTCCAACATTTTTTATAAGAACTCTCAGCAAAGTGGGAATACAGAGTTCATAATGCAACACAATAAAGGCCATATTTGACCTATAGCCAACATCAAACTCAATGGGCAAAAACTAAAACTACTTCCCCAAAGAACAGGAACAAGACAGGGATATCTGCTTTCACCACTCTTATTCAACATAGTACTGGAAGTCTTACCCACAGCAATCAGACAAGAAGATTAAATAAAAGGCATCCATGTTGAAAAGGAGGATGTAAAACTCTCATTATTCACAGATGACACAATACTGTACACAGAAAACCCTAAAGACTCCACCAAAATACTAATAAATTAATAAATTTGGCAATATAGCAGGGTACAAAATTAACACCCAGAAACTGATGACATTTCTATACATCAATAATGATCTCTCAGAAAGAGAAACTAAAAAAACAATTCTATTTACCATTGCAGCAAAAATATTAAAACATGTTTTAATGTTTAGGAATAACCATAACCAAGAAGGTAAAAGACTTGTACTCAGAGAACTACAGGACAATGAAAAAAGAGATGAAAAAATATATAAAGAAGTAGAAGACTATCCCATGTACATGGATAGAATAACATTAAAATGTCCATACTACCCAAAACAATATATAGAGTCAACACAATCCCTATTAAATCACAGACCTAGAATCACAAAAAGACTCAGAATAGCCACAGCAATCTTGAGAAAGAAAAATAAAGTTAAAGAAGAATACCAGATATCAAGTTATATTACAAAGCCACTGTAATCAAAACAACTTGGGATTGGCACAAAAACAGGCATAAAGGCCAATGGAACAGAACAGAGAACCAATGAATCGGCCCAAGCCATTACATTCAATTAATATGTGACAAAAGAGCCAAGAGTATACCTGGTACTATGGAGTAAAGACAATCTCTTCAATAAATGGTGTTGGGAAAATTGACAGATACATGCAGAAAATGAAATTAGAGATGACCAACTTACACAATACAAGAATAAACTCAAAATGGATAAAAGACTTAAATGTAAATTGTGAAACCATAAAAATGCTAGAAAAAAATCATAGGCAGCAAGATCTCAGACATCTCTTGTAGCAATATATTTGCTGATACAGCTCCTAGGGCCGCGGTCAGCAAACCGCAGCTCGCGAGCTACATGCAGCTCTTTGGCTCCTTGAGTGTGGCTCATCCTAAGCCTTACGAGTACCCTAATTAAGTTAATAACAATGTACCTACCTATATAGTTTAAGTTGAAAAAATTTGGCTGTCAAAAGAAATTTCAATCATTGTACTGTTGATAATTGGCTCTGTTGACTAATGAGTTTGGCAACCACTGTCCTAGGGTAAAGGTAACTAGGGAGAAAATTCTATCTAATAAAGAGGGAATATGCTAATTGACCCTCATGCCATCACAAAGATGGTGGCGCCCACAGCCAATAAGTTGAGAATATGCTAATTGACTGCCCCACCCTCACAGATGGCAGCACCCAGAGCTAATAAGGAGGGAATATGCTAATTGCTGCCCTGCCCTCAAAGATGGCGATGCCCAGTCCCCTCAGGCCCCCAGGGCCAGCCTGAGGCACAGGCAAGCCTCAGATGGCAGATGCCGCCCCCGGCCAGGCTAAGGCACAGGTAACCAGGGCCGGCCAAGGCTTGCATTGCCGGCAGTGGCAGCAGCAGAGGTATAGAGATGGGGCATCACCTTCCCCTGATCGCCGGGTCACCTACCGCCCCTGAGGGCTCCCAGACTGTGAGAGGGGACAGACCAAGCTGAGGAACCTCCCCTCCAGTGCATGAATTTTCATGTACCGGGCATCTAGTAAATAAATAAATGGGACTACATCAAAATAAAAAGCTTTTGCACAGCAAAAGAAACCATCAACAAAACTTAAAGGGTGCCCACTGGAAGAATATATATCTCCAATGATACATCTGATACGGGGTTGTTATCCAAAGTATATAAGTAACTCATAAAACTTAACAAAGGGAAGACAAACAATCCAATTGAAAAAATGGGTAAAGTACCTAAATGGACACTTCTCCAATGTGGACAGATAGCCAAAAGACATTTGAAAAAATGCTCAAAGTCACTAATCATCAGAGATGCAAATTAAAACAATGAGTTATCACCTCACACCTGTCAGAATGGCTACCATCAATAAATCAACAAAAGACCAGTGCTGGCAAGGATGTGGAAAAAAGGGAACCCTACTACACTGCTGGTGGGAATGGAGACTGGTGCAGTCATTATGGAAAACAGTATGGAGATTCCTCAAAAAATTAAATATGGAACTGCCATTTCACCCAGTGATCCCACCTCTAGGAATATATCCTAAGAAATGTGAAACACCAATCAGAAAGAATGTATGCACCCTTATGTTCATAGCAGCACAATTTATAATAGCTGAGATCTGGAAACAGAGCAAGTGCCCTTCAGTAGATGAATGGATACAAAAGCTGTGGTAAGTTTATACTATGGAATATTATGCAGCAGTAAAGGAGAAGGATCTTGCCCTAGCCCGTTTGGTTCAGTGGATAGAGCGTCAGCCTGCAGACCAAAGTGTCCCGGGTTCGATTCTGGTCAAGGGCATGTACCTTGGTTGTAGGCTCTTCCCTGGCCGAGGTCCCAGTCAGGGCTTCTGCAGGAGGCAACCAATGTGTTTCTCTCACATTGATATTTCTCTCTGCCTTTCCCTCTCTCTTCCACTCTCTCTAAAAATCAATGGAAAAATAACCTCAGGTGAGGATTAAAAAAAAAGAAGGATCTTTTACCCTTTGAGACAGCATAGAGGTACCTGGAGAGTATTATGCTAAGTGAAATAAATTCACTCAGAGAAAGACAAGTATCACATAATCTCACTTATATATGGAATTTTATGAACAAAATAAACTGACAAACAAAATAGATCTAAAGACATAGAAGCATGGAAAAAACTGTAGAATCTCAGAGGGAAGGCTTGGGTGGATCAGTGGGTGGCAGTAGATCAACCAAAGAACTTACATGCATACATGCACAACCAACGGACAGAGACAATGAATGCTGTGATGAAGGTCTGGGGCTAAGGAGTGGGTTAGAAGAGGTCAAAGGGGAAAAAAGATGACATATGTAATACCTTCAAAAATAAAGATTTAAGAACAGATAAATTTTAGCCCTAGCTGATTTGGCTCAGTGGATAGAGCATCAGCCTGTGGACTGAAGGGTCCAAAGTTCAATTCCAGTCAAGGGCACATGCCTGAGTTGTGGGCTCGATCCCCAGTTGGGGGCGTGCAGGAGGCAGCAGATCCATGATTCTCTCTCATCATTGATGTTTCTATCTCTCCCTTCCTCTCTGAAATCAATAAAAATATATTTTTTAAAAAAGAAAATAGAAGGGAAATTTCATTTTTATGAGGCAGGTATTATCTGAATACTAAAGCCAAGGAGGCATCATAAGAAAACTATGGACTAAAACCCTTCATGAACAGCTGCACAAATCAGTAACAGTAAGTTAACAATCCAACAGGCAATATATATAAAGAACAACGTACCATAAAATGGAGTCTACTCCAGGAACTTGGGTTGGTTTACCATGTTAATTGATATAACATTATTTATAAAAGAAGGGAGAAAAATTATATCATTATCTCAATCGATGCAAAAAAGAGTTTAACAAAATTCAATGACCATTTATGATAAAAACGCTCAACAAAATAAAAAATTAAAGCAAGTCCTCAAGCCTAGAGGAGAAAATGGCAGCAGAACAGGCAGATCTGTAGTGCACCTCATTCCAGGGCCAGACTGGAAATACAACTAAATTGGAGAACATCCACCCAGAATTAACAAATGATGCCCAGCTAAGGAGGCAACTTATAGCAAGGAAGGACAGAAAACACCTGGAGACCAGTAGGAAGGGCAGAGAGAAGTGGAGAGAGGCGTGGAAGGCCTGCGGGCAGAAAGGGAGAGGAGGAAGCTGCGTTATGGAACAATCCTTTCCCTCAGAAAAATAGAAGCCCAGCCCAGGCTGAGCACCAGAGCCAAGTGCCTCTGCGGTAGGGTTAACATCCAACTGTGGAAAAGACCCCTGTGAAAGGGGGATGCAGCCGGTGCTAGTGGGAGAGAAATTGTTGTTTTTGTTTTTGACTCTCTAAACCCAGATCATAGGACTTTTCACTTGCAACCACTCACCCAAGGCTTCGTAGAGAGGGAGGTGCGTACTTGAGGTGACTGAGGAGAGGCAGGGGTGGGAAGCAGGGCAGGGAGACATGGAACCCAAGTAGCCAAGAGTCCTGCATTGGAAAGTTCTTGGCTTTCAAACCTAAATGGCCATTTCTCCCCAGAGAAGCTAGCTCCTCCCAGCAGCTTCAGGGCAGGTGATAAAGCCTACCACCCCCTGCATTTTGAGCTTTACAGAGAAAACAAAGGCAGAGGTCTGAATAGTCTCAAGGAGCCCTCAGCAACTGAATTGGAAGAGGGGCCAGCTGCCCTGCTATTCTAGAAACAAGATGATAAAAACTCCAGGTTACCAGCCAACCCCATTTGGCTCCATACAAGGACCTCTGTTCAACCAGGGGCAGAGTAAGATTTTGGGCCACTTGTGGGAAAGTAGCTCTGGGACGGGAAAAAACACCCATCATATTCCCTGAAAGCGAAAGAGCACCAACCCTGGCAGGCTCTCGAGTGATTATCATTGACAGCTGGCAGACAGGCAAAAAAAGGGCAGCTTGGCCCTGCCTGCTTGTAGCCAAAGCCTGTGGCAGACAGACACAAGCAGTGGACATGTGGATCACTTGGAGCTTCAAGCAGGGTGCTAAAAGCAAAAGGCAGTGCCTGACAGTGGTTAGCACCTAACTATCTAAAAGGAAGTCCAGAATTGGCAGACAGAAGAGTGAGGCCCTAAGCCAACTCCCATGGGGCATTCAAACTCGGCTGAAGGGAACACCACTTCACTTTATTTTTTTATTTTTGTCTTATTTTTTCCACCATTTTCTTACTCTCTTCTCTTTTTTCCTAGTTTTTCCTTCTCTTTCTTCTTCTTAATTTTTCTTTCCTTTTTTTCCCCTTTTAAAATTGATCTTCTTTATCTTTCTGCTTTATTGATTATTCTAGTCTCTGTTGGTTTATTCATATCTAATTTCCTCTTCCCTGTTCTACCTCAATTTCCCTTTCTTTTTCTTCACTATTCATTTTTTGCCTCTCTTCCTCTTGCTCTTTTCTTCTTCTCCTAATTTTTCAACTTGTTTCACTTACTAAATTTAGGCTCTTTCCTCTTCAAAAAAATTTTTTTTCTTATCTTCTCATTTCTTTTCTTCCTCCTCTACTCTAAACTATAATCTTCCCCCTATTCATCCAATTCCTTCACCTTATTTTCTTTCTTTTTTTTAAAATATATTTTATTGATTTTTCACAGAGAGGAAGGGAGAGAAATAGAGAGTTAGAAGCATCGATGAGAGAGAAACATCGATCAGCTGCCTCCTGCACATCTACTGGGGATGTGCCCGCAACCCAGGTACATGCCCCCGACCGGAATCGAACCTGGGACCTTTCAGTCCGCAAGCCGACGCTCTATCCACTGAGCCAAACCGGCTTCGGCTCACCTTATTTTCTTTATTTAAGCTCTTCATTTAGAAATTCTGCCCCCCACCGCTCCTTTTCTGGGTGTTTTTTGTTTGTGCCATTTGGTTTCTTTGTTTTGTTGTGTTTTCTCCTCATATTCACTTTTTTCCCTATCATTCTTGCTCTCTTTTCTCTTTCCTAATACTTTTTTCTTTGGTGGTCACTTTTGTTGAGGTCATAGAGGTCTTGTGTACACTCGTGTTCTGTACTTTGTGTGTTGTGTCTTATCTTGTTGTATTTTGTGCTATTCAGTCAGCATGTCCACAACGTGGACACAACGTGGTACGGAGGGAATATGAGTGCTACATCTCTTGTAGCACTCAAATGGCATTATTGGCACAATAATCAAACATTCTGAGAGAAGATTCCATCAATGAATGGGACAATAACATTCAAGACCTAACTACATCAAATATCCCAAATATCCCATGAGACTGCACCACTGGGTCCCACAAAACATCTGCTACATAAGACCAACCCAAAAAATCTGGGTGGCATAGCTGTTTGATCTAATACATAGAAACAAATACAAAGGAACAGCAAAAATGAAGAGACAAAAAAAACCAACTCCCAAATGAATGAAAAGGAGATATCACATGATCTTACTCTTATAATCTAATGAACTAAATAAACTGATGATCAAAAATAGACTTAGAGACATAGAAGCATGAACAGACTGTTGAACCTCAGAGGGAAGGTAGGGGAGGGTGGGTGGGAAGAGATCAACCAATGAACTTGTATGCATAATATGCATAACTTGTGGACACAGACAATGTGGTGGTGAGAGCTGGGAGGGAGAGGGGGGGCCAAAGGGGGATAGAAGCAGGCTGGAAGAGATTAGGGGAGGCGGGGTGGAGAAGACCTATGTAATACTTCAACAATAAAGATTTTTTTAAAAATATATTTTATTGATTTTTCTACAGAGAGGAAGGGAGAGAGATAGAGAGCCAGAAACATCGATGAGAGAGGAACATTGACCAGCTGCCTCCTGCACATCTCCCACGGGGGATGTGCCCGCAACCGAGGCACATGCCCCTAACCGGAATCGAACCTGGGACCTTCCAGTCCGCAGGCCGACGTTCTATCCATTGAGCCAAACCGGTTTCGGCTGACAATAAAGATTTTTTAAAAAGAAAAGTCCTCAACCAACTTAGGCAAAATTTTCAACCTTTTCCATTTGGCATATACAATCTAATTACTAAAATTCTGTGGCATTTACAAAAAGTACATTTTTTGCCAATCTGACAAAAAATATAGGTATAATTTTTGCTCCAAAGTGACTTTTTGAAAAATCAAGTGCCTATAGCTGTGTGTAAGGAATTCTGGTGCTAAGAATTAATCAATCAGGCATAATCTTATTATGTGATGTGACCAATATGATGCAATTCTATTATATGACCTACAATACATATTTATGGTTAAAGACAGGCCACTTACACCAGATGGCTATTATTGTATTGGCTATTGTTATTTTTTCATTTGACAATATTAGGGAAACTAAGTCAGTGCCCCTGACTAAATAATCAGGTATCACATGTTTTAAAAATTCTTGTGGCATACCAGTTGAAAATCACTGAACTAAAGAATAGATTAGCCCTGACTGGTTTGGCTCAGTGGATAGAGCGTCAGCCTGTGGACTTAAGGGTCCCAGGTTCGATTCCAGTCAAGGGCATGTACCTTGATTGCGGCCACATCCCCAGTAGGGAGTGTGCAGGAGGCAGCTGATTGACGTTTCTCTCTAATCGATGTTTCTGACTCTCTATCCCTCTCCCTTCCTCTCTGTAAAAAATCAATAAAATATATATTAAAAAAAAGAAAAAAAGAATAGATTAAAACTTCCTTGATCAAGTGCCAGGAAGCTACAAAAAACCTACAGGAAACATCCTACTTAAAAAAGAAAAACCAAAAAGGGAGGGGAGGGGAGGGAAAGGGAGGAAGAAAGAAAGAGAAAGAAGAAAAACCTTCCCCAAAGGATTAGGTGCAAAGCAAAGGTTTCTACTCTCACCACTTACACTCATCTTTTTGTGGAACCAAAACAACCAATGTAATACGGCAAGAAAAAGAAGTATGTAAGACATGCAGATTGGGACAAAAGAGGTAAACTGTCTTTATTCATTCATGACATGATTTTGTATGTAGAAAATTCTAAGGAAAAAAAACAAAACCTCACCTACTAAAATTAATAGTGAGTTGGTACATATAGAGTGTAAGATGAATATACAAAAATCAATTGTATTCCTATATGCAAATTTAACAGAAGAAATAACAGAGAATAACTATTTGACTAGTCAGAGCAGTGGTTCTCAACCTTCCTAATGCCGCAACCCTTTAATACAGTTCCTCATGTTGTGGTGACCCCCAACCATAAAATTATTTTTGTTGCTACTTCATAACTGTAATTTTGCTACTGTCATGAATCGTAATGTAAATATCTGATATGCAGGATGTATTTAGGAACCCTGTGAAAGGGTCATTTGACCCCCAAAGGGGTCGCGACCCACAGGTTGAGAACCACTGAGTTAGAGGAACTAGATAGACTAGATATGGGTAGGGTAGAAACCCCCATTGTGCTGTCTTTCTCTAATTACTGCTGATTTAAAGTTATATTATGTAGATATTAGTTTTTAAGTTTAATTACAAATAGAAGCAATTTTAAAGAAATTTTATACAAAACACCAAAACATATCATAAACTACAGTTGAATTAAAACAAGAAGAACAAGAGCTTGGAACTCAATCTCTCTCCTTCCTTCTAAGTTAATATGCAGAACTCTATTGCTCTTTCAACACTTCTAAAATTGGTTGAATTAGGCTGTCAAGAGGGTGCATAGGTAATCTCTGGCCTCTTATCCTACCACAACCACATCAAAACTAAAACAAAGCAGCCACTGTGAGACTTATAGGAGGGGCAGAAACACCAAAGAGGCTGGTCCCACAGCCACATGTGGCAGTTTAAAATGAGAAGAGATATCCCAGATGCAGATGTCCCCCCCAAGGATCATGGAGTCCCAGGCCCACACCAGGGCCCCCAGCCCAGGGTTCCAGTTCCAAGAAGAGAAGTCCCCATAACTGTTGGCTGAGGAAACCAGCTGGATTGTGGCTAAGACAGAGGGCACTTGGAGTCCCAGGCAGTCCCAGGGTCTGCACAAGGACTTACTCAGACTCACTGGCTCTGAGCTCCAGCACTAGGGAAGCAGCTAGAAAGGTACATCAAGTCATACAGGGAGAAAATGAATTTTCTGGCTTCGATATTAAGGGCCAACTTTCTCCCAGACAAAAGTGCTAGCAGACACCATTTTTCCTGTGCTGAGAACTCCCTCTACAGACCTGCAGGCTGGCACCATACCTGAATCTTCATCAACCTGGTAACTTCAACCCACCCTGGTGATTCTCTGAGACCCCAATCCACCTAACTTTCAGACCCACTGAAGCTGTTTCCAGTGGCTTTTCCATACAAATGCCAGCCTTGGCTCAAGCTACAGAATTTCCTAAAATCTCTACAAGATTCACAAACCTCCAACAAGTAGCACCTGGCCCCATCATGCCCTGAACCTCTTGCTAAGCTAAGTGGCCCCAGGCCCACACTAGCGATAGCCTCGGTTTACAGCTTGGCCCTCCTGGGCACCTCCAAGCCTAGCAAAGGTAGCAGCCCTGTGCACACTGCCTTGTAGTTCATGTCAGGTGACCAGGAAGGGCAAAAGTCACAGCTCATTCTGGCCTACACTTCCTGGAAGGCCCTCCAAGTGGCCAGCTTCAGAGCACACCAGAGCACCACACGACCACATTACTAGCTACACATTCAATGGGTAATCAGGCACCAGAACCCTATTGAAATGCTAGTTAGGGTAGGCCTCTGCACAGCAACTCCTCCACTGTAGTCACAGCCAGTCCTCTAAGCTGATCAGTGTGGTGGCAAATCCCTCCCATGATGTGCCAACAGCAATCAAGGCTTAACTATAACAGGAGGGTGCACACAATCCACACTGGTTAGTAGGTAGAGAGCCCAAATCAGGTGATCGGGAGTCTATGTCAGTAACACCTCAGGGCACTTACTACACAAGGCCATTCTACCAAGACTGGGTGATGCAGCAGCTCTACCTAATTCATAAAAACAAACACAGGAAAGCAGCTAAAATGAGGAGACAGAGAAACACATCACAAATGAAAGAATATAACAAAGCTCCAGAAAACAAACTAAATTAAATGGAGGCCAACAATCTACCAGATGCAGAATTCAAAACACTGGTTATAAAAGAAATGATAGAACCTCAGTGAGAACTTCAACAAAGTGATAAGAAACACAAAAATTGAGTTGGAAACATAAAAAAGAACCACTCAAAAATAAAGAATACACTGATATGAAGAATAAATCAGCAATTTGGAATAAAAGGTAACAGAAAACACCCAATCTATAGAGCAAAAAGAAAAAAATCCCCCCCAAAATGAGAATAGCCCCAGCTGGTTTGGCTCAGTGGATAAAGCGTCGGCCTGCTGACTGAAGGGCCCTGGGTTCACTTCTGGTCAAGGGTACATGCTCAGGCTGCGGGCTTGATTCCCAGTAGGGGGCGTGCAGGAGGCAGCTGATCAATGATTCTTTCTCATGGCTGATGTTTCTATCTGTTTCCCTCTCCCCTCCTCTCTTAAAAAAAAAAATCAAACAAAAAATGAGGATAGTATAATAAGCCTCTGAGACAACTTCAAGTGCACCAACATTCACATAATATTGAAAAAATAATTATGGAAAAGTTCCTTAACCTGGTGGAGGAAATAGACAGGTAAGTCCAGAAAGTGGAGAGAGTCCCAAATAATATGAACCCAAAGAGGCCACAAAAAGACACATTGTAATTGAAAGGCCAAAGGTTAAAAACAAAGACAGATTTTTAAAAGCAGAAAGAGAAAAGCAGGTAGTTCCCTACAATGGAGTCTCCCCTAAGATTGTCAACTAGTTTCTCAACAGAAACTTTGCAGGCCAAAGAGATTGGCACAAAATATTCAGTGATGAAAAATAAGGATCCTTCAACCAAGATTATGCAGCAAAGCTAAAATTTAAAATCAAAGGTCAGATAAACAGCTTCCAAGACAAAAAAAAAAAAAGCTAAAGCAGTTCATCATCACCAAATCAGTATTTCAAGAAATGTGAAGGGGTATGTTCTTTTTTAAAAAGAGAAAAAAAACCCTGAATAAAATGGCAATAAATAATCAACAATTACTTTAAATGCAAATAGATTAAATGTTCCAATACAAAAACATAGGGTGTCTGAATGGACAACAGAACAAGACCCTTACATATGCTGTCTACAAGAGACTCACTTCAAATCAAAAGAAACACACACAGACTGAAATAAAGGGATGGAAAAAGATATTTCATTAAAATGAAAACAAAGAAACAAAAAGAACTGTGGTAGCAATACTTATACCAGACAAAACAGACTTTAAAACCAAAGGCCATAAAAAGAACAATCTAGCAATTTTGCTTCTGAGTATTTATCTGAAGAAACCCAAAACACTAAATTGAAAAGACATATGTCCCATATATTCATTGCAGCATTATTTACAATAGCCAATATAATAAGAAGTGGTGCATACATAAAATATGACTCAGCCATAAAAAAAAAAATGAAATCTTGCCATGTGCAACAACATGGGTGAAACTACATGGTATTATGGTAGGTGAAATAAGTCACACAAAGAAAGACAAATGTCAGATGATTTCACCAATATGTGGAATCTATAAAACAAAATAAACAGGTGGATCAGAAACAGACTTTTTTTTTTTTTGACTCGTAGATACAGAGGACATTTTGACAGTTACTAAACAGGAGGGGGTCAGGGGACGGTGAAAAAGATGAAAGGATTAAAAAGTACAAATTGGTAGTTCCAGAATAGCATGAGATATAAAGTATAGCATAGGGAATATAGTCAAGAATCCTATCTAATAAAAGAGAAACATGGTAATTAGCCATAACTTCGCTACCCTTCCCATTGGCTAATCAGGGCGATATGCAAATTAACTGCCAACCAAGATGGCGGCCGGCAGCCAAGCAACTGACGCAGAACATGAGGCTTGCATGCTTCAGTGACTGCAACGTTCCCCACCTGCAGCTGCCGGCCTCTGAGCCTGCAGTTTCAAACATTGTAACAAATATAGAGCTAAACATAACCCCAGAAACCTGCTTTCAGAGA
>NW_006297810.1:181035-196364 GCF_000327345.1 Myotis davidii | reverse complement strand
TAGGCTGCTGATCAACTGAACGCTTGCTCCGTGTCATTCCTTCTTTGCCGACTCCGTCCACACCTTTGGGGACCCCTGCACCTGCTGGGGCTGGACCCCGGCAGGGAGTGGGCCTAAGCCAGCAGGTCATTATCTCCCGAGGGGTCCCAGACTGTGAGAGGACACAAGTGGGACTGAGGGACACCCCCCGCCCAGTACACAAATTTTTGTGCACCACCCCTATAGTATTGTAATAACTATGTATGCTATCTGATGGGCAACAGATTTATCAGAGTGATCACTTTATAAGTTATATAAGTATCTAATCACTATGCTATACACCTGAAACTAATATAATGTATGAACTGTAATTGAGGGGTCCCAGACTGTGAGAGGACACAAGTGGGACTGAGGGACACCCCCCGCCCAGTACACAAATTTTTGTGCACCAGGCCTCTAGTATTGTAATAACTATGTATGCTATCTGATGGGCAACAGATTTATCAGAGTGATCACTTTATAAGTTATATAAGTATCTAATCACTATGCTATACACCTGAAACTAATATAATGTATGTCAACTGTAATTTAAAAATTGCCCTGGACGGTTTGGCTCAGTGGATAAGAGCATTGGCCTGCAGACCAAAGGGTCCCGGGTTCTATTCCGGTCAAGGGCACGTACCTCGATTAGAGGCTTCTCCCTGGCCCTGGTCAGGGTACATGTAGGAGGCAATTTAATCTCTCTTCCACTCTCTCTAGAAATCAATGGAAAAATATCCTCGAGTGAGGATTAAAAAATTTTTTTTTAATTATTAAAAATAAAGTAAAAATAGTTGAACTACTTTTAAAATGATGACATATATGTTCTCTTTATAAAAAATTACCTTAAATAATTATACACACATTTGATATATAGGTCTATTGTATAATAGTCACAGCAATCATCCAGGTCAGTGAGTGTGAATTACTGTATGTTGATAGCATGATACAAACACAAAGAAGTAATACCCACCTCCTGTTTGCTCCCAAGGAGAATTAGCATATTTACAAATGCTATGCCTACTCTTTTTTACTATAAAACATAATAAAAGTGGAAGGGAAAATATATACACAGTTCTAAAACCCTGTGCCACAGCCCCTGAAGCCAGATATGTTTCAGAATTCATAATTTTTGGACTTTTACAGAGGAAACACAGACCATGTACATAATTACACAACATTGCTGGTGTGGTCTAGGGCAGTGGTCGGCAAACTGCGGCTAGCGAGCCACATGCGGCTCTTTGGCCTCTTGAGTGTGGCTCTTCCACAAAATACCACGTGCGGGCACGCATGTACAGTGCAACTGAAACTTTGTGGCCCATGCGAAGAAGTTGGTTTTCGGCCTGGGCGAGTCTATTCTGAAGAAGTGGCGTTAGAAGTGGGGGGGTGTCGGTTGGTCGGTCGGTCGATGGGAGATGCAGCGCAAGCAGGCCGCAGGATACACAGTGCAGGGGAGGTACATTGTTTTGAGGTACATTCGCTGAGGTTGACCCCTTCCAACTCTCCCATCCACACTAGTCTATCTGAAACAAGTATTCAAGACGAGTGTGGATTTGAGAGTTGGAAGGGGTCAACCTCAGCGAACGTACCTCAATCAGATTTAGCAAAGGCCAGCTTAGGACTACCCTAATTAAGTTAATAACAATGTACCTACCTATATAGTTTAAGTTTTAAAAATTTGGCTCTCAAAAGAAATTTCAATCATTGTACTGTTGATATTTGGCTCTGCTGAGTAATGAGTTTGCCGACCACTGGTCTAGGGAAGCACATTATACTTGTTTAGAAACATTAAAAATCTACAGTGAAGTCTACAGTTAATATTCTAAGACGGAATTTTAAAAAATATATATTTTCATAGAGGAAGGAAGAGGGAGAGATAGAAACATCAATTACGAGAGAGAATCATCAATCAGCTGCCTCCTGCACCCCCGACAACGCAAGATCGAGCCCGCAACCCGGGCATGTGCCCTGACCAGGAATCAAACTGTGACCTCCAGGTTCATAATTCCATGCTCAACTACTGAGCCACACTGGCTAGGTTAAGATGGAATATTTTTTGAAAGTAAAATAAAGAAAACAGCATCACAACTCTTCATGTCAGGTTTTACTGTCAAAGGAGTTTCCATGAAAATTTTGGTTCTCATGTTTTGGGATTTTTGAAAGGTGAACCTAGTATCACCAAATAAATATGAAGCTCAAAGTACATGTAAATCTATCAAGTTGGAGTAGAAGAAATAAAACCTGTTTCTTTTAGATTGTTACTACAAAATATGTGATGGCCTTTGAACACACAGTAATGTGCAGCTAATATGTTAATTCCCCACACTGCTTTCACAATCTTTGGAAAATATCTATCCTGAAGAGAACAGAAATAAAATACAAATTAACACAATTTGTTTTTTTCAGTAACTTATTTCAATATGCTGTTAGCAGCTTAACATTAAATTTTAGGTCTATAAACAAAACCTTGCATAAGAAGATCTGCTTCCGCCGAAACCGGTTTGGCTCAGTGGATAGAGCATCGGCCTGCGGACTGAAAGGTCCCAGGTTCGATTCCGGTCAAGGGCATGTACATGGGTTGCGGGCACATCCCCAGTAGGAGATGTGCAAGAGGCAGCTGATCGATGTATCTCTCTCATCGATGTTTCTAACTCTCTATCTCTCTCCCTTCCTCTCTATAAAAAATCAATAAAATATATTAAAAAAAAAAAAAGAAGATCTGCTTCCATTATTTACCACATTTACATACACACAGGATGTAAATCGAGGATCCTTTCTGACCTCTAGGCTCAAACGTATACAATTTTTTCAGAAACAGAAGTTATTGCCTACTATGGAAAACAAAGTCACTCCAGATTCACAGACATGCAGCTGAAGTTTATTTAAAACCCCTAAAGAACGATCTCATTTTATAAGATGATTCCAAAGAACTAATGAGTAGTTACTCTAACATGTTAGAAAAACATGAGCGGTCTACACTGAAACAGACTGACTATGTGGAGAAAGCAGACATTCTCTGTTCACATGCATATCAGCATGGATCTATACATATCTGCATCATGCCTCAGAGTATTAATTCGTTTACCTGGGACTGTAGTAGGGAATGATGTCATTATCTTACATATGGTAACAAACATACAACTTTGTCAGGCGTATTACAAAAGATACAGACGTTTTGAGTGGCCTGTTCTTTTTGGTTTTCATACAGAGTTTTGAAGAATGTGGTAATTTTTAAGAATTTATCATATGATAGCAGAAATACCTAATTACAAAGGAGCTCAGAAAATCCTTTATAATATCCTTTTTCATAGATTAAATTTCTTTTTTGTCTTTCTTGGTAAAGCAATGAATCATTATGTTCCATAAAGTTATCTTTAATATTCTTAAAGCATAACATTTTTCTGTCCAAGAACTACCACACCAACCTTTCTTATTAACATTATATTCAAAATTAGCCTGCAAATTACTAACCTCCTGTATTCCAAGGCAAAGATAATAGATACTGTCAGGTGCATAACTCTCTCCATTTGGTCGGCGAATCTCATTGACAAAATGGGCTAGCCCATAGTTAAGCTCAGCCGTGGTGTGAGACAGCAGATCCTCTTTTAACTTTACTAATTTAGCTAAAAAGAAATAAAAAATTAGTAATTGCTATTACTTACTGTCTTAAGATTAAGAAAGCCCCTGAACTTGAAAGTAACAGCTACACTTAAAAGTTAAAGGTAGTTAATAACAAAAATCTTGGTTTTAAATAGGACGTAGGGAAAACAAAATCATAACACTTACGAGATTTTAGTTCATCTAATACCAGAAGATCTTCATCAAGTTGCCTAGTTTTGACCCAGTGTTTCCATGCATTTACACCATATGTATACTTGAAAGGAAAGCTGCATTCTGAATTGTCAGAACTATCATCATGAGACTGGTATCCTGATACAGCTTTTCTCTTGGCTCCCTATTAGTAAAACACCATTGTAAATCTCCTTTTATTAAAAAAAAGTCTACATTATTTCATGACTTTATGTAATCCATCAATCAAATAATGCAAATTAAAAAGCATATATTTTTATTCTTAGAATTGACTGGTATTCCTGAATCTGAGAATAGTTACCTATAACATGCGTTGAAATAGATCTGCAGGAATGTCATATTTCTACATAAACCATTGTGTACAATAAAATTTTATTAACTTCTGCTGTGAGTCACTGATGAGAAAATAAATATATGACATAAACTAATAATCTGAAATAAAAGGATAATAAATATTAATGTAAGAGATAAATTGAAGAACTTTATAATAATTCCACCATAAAGGAAATGACCACTCCTTTTCACTTTCTTGATGGCACTGTTTGCTGTAAAAAAGTTTTAAATTTTGACATAATCCAACTCATCTTTTTTCCTTTTGTTCCTTGTGCTTTTTCTGTTATATCTAAGAAACCCAAGGTAATGTAGACTGAGGCCTATGTTTTCTTCTAAGAGTTTTTTTTCTTTCTAAGAGTTTTTTAGTTCTTACATTCAGGTCTATTGACTCATTTTGAGTTAATTTTTGTGATGTGAAGTAAAAGTCCAAGTACATTCTACTGTAGGGTACTCACTCCTTTTTCATTTTCTTTCTTTTGGGGGAAATTTGTGAAAGTATTTTTCCCCTTTGGACCTTAATTTATGTTGGAAATCAGAAATAAAGTTGATGTTAAAGTATTTTTTAAAATTACACCTGTTAATTTGGCCTACCTGAATCTATTAGTGTCCAAGATGTCTTCCTATGTGTTGATATGCTTAAATGAAACTGGATATAGTCAACTGCATATTCCAACATCACTGATTAGTCTCATCTATACTAATAAAAAGGTAACATGCTAATTAGGGCGGACGTCTTCCGGACATCCATCTGGACAAAGCCACAGCAGCTGCGAGGCCTGGGGCTCATGGCAGCCGTGGGCTCAGGCAGCCATGGGCTCAGGCAGCTGCTGACCCCCAGGGCTCAGGCCTTGCAGCCTCCGCAGCCACAGCCGGCAGTGGCAGCAGCAGCGGGGTGATGGGGGCAGTGCCTTCCCCTGATCAGCCTGGTTGCCTCCTGCAGAGGGAGGCCAAACTGTGGCTTAGGCCCGCTCCCCATGGGGAGCAGGACTAAGCGGTCAGTAAGACATCCTCTGAGGGTTCCCGGACTGTGAGAGGGGTAGGCTGAAGGATACAAACCCCCTGCGAGTGCACAAATTTTCATGCACCGGTCCTCTAGTCAAAAATAATGATGGAGCCCAGCTGGTGTGGCTCAGTGGTTGAGCATCAATCTATGAACCAGGAAGGTCACAATTCAATTCCCAGTTGGGGCACATGCTGAGGTTGCAAGCTCCATCCCCAGTAAGGAGTGTACAGGAAGCAGTCGATCAATGATTCTCTCTTATCATTGATGTTTCTATGTCTCCCTATCCCTTCCTTTCTGAAATCAATAAAATTATATTTTAGAAATAATAATGATGGCCCTAGCTGGTGTGGCTCAATGGATAGAGCGTTGGCCTGTGGACTAAAGGGTCCCGAGTTCGATTCCAGTCAAGGGCACATGTCTGGGTTGCGGGCTCGGTCCCCAGTAGGGGGCATGCAGGAGGCAGCCAATCAATGATTCTCTCTCATCATTGGTGTTTCTATCTCTCTCTCCCTTCCTCTCTGAAATGAAAAATATATATATTTAATAATAATAATAATAATGGAAAAAACAACTCCCTAGAAAATAGTCTCAATTCCTGTCAAAGAATTGAATTTACTTGTAACTATGTCAACCTTTTATCAAGATAAAACTGAAAAAACTAAGTGGCAATAATATTTACTCTTCTTCTATGAAGTTACAATGAAATCTGAGACATTTTTATTACCTAAAAATGAAGTAATAAAGACTTTACCTCTTAAAATCTAGAAAACAAAATATCTTTCCATATTCCCAGGCACAAGTGAGCACCACTGTATCCTTACTCTATAGCTGTATAGAGATATTACTATATAGAGATATTAACCAAACGCAAAAATACTATTAATTTTATACCTTTTTTTTAGATCGAGGTCTAGGCTGTTCCTCATATTCTTCCCCAAAAACAGGTGGTAATAAAAATTCATTTTCCATATCAAGCTCCTCAGCAGCTGAGAAAGAAATCAGAACTTTTATTCCAAATGTTAATAGCAAAGGTTTATGTTATATAACACAGCCAACAAAGAAATAGCCAAAGGATGTAAACAGGCACCTGTATATGGGAACAACCTGTGCTGGGGTGGAGAATAAATGATCTTCTGTACCTAACATGGCCTATGAGTTCTGGTAAAACCTGTTCAAACTCTTAACAAATATGTACAATGAATATCAACATGAAATTTTCATGTAAATCGGTATCAGGAAAATTATTATAACCTGAAATTCAATTGAAGATCTAAATGGTCTCATACAAATCTGTTTCAATCTATTAAATCTTCCCTAAAATAAAATGCTTTACATTCAATTCAATGTGCTTATTTGTCACCAATAGATTAAGAAAATAGTGAAAGTAGAACACACTTCTTTTATAACAAAAGACCTGATAATACTTTTTCCCTTTGAAGGTCAATTTGATTTTCAAAAGGATCTTAAGAAAGTTACTACTGATATTTTATTTAAATTTTTAAAAAATACACAAACACTTCTTTATCCTTCTCTATCTCCAAAATTTTATATAATGAATTACTTTGAGAAAGTTTCTTTTTAAGGCTCTAAAAAATTCTACAAAGCAATCCTATGAGTCATTTCAGAAATAAACTGTTGCCCTAACTGGTGTGGCGTGGTGGATAGAGCGTCAGCCTGCAGACTGAAGGGTCCTGGATTCAATTCTTCTGGTCAGGGGCACATGCCTGGGTTGTGGGCTTGATCCCAAATGGGGGCATGCAGGAAGCAGCCCATAGATGGTTCTCTCTCATCATTGATGTTTCTATCTCTCTCTCCCTCTCTCTTCCTCTCTAAAATCAATAAAAATATATTTTTTAAAAAAGAAGTTAACTGTTGAGTTTTATTTGGGTAAAAAATAAAAGACAAATATTAACAGTAAATGCAATGACATGAACACTAAATGCCTAATGATCATAACCACAATTATGACTCCATTAACTAAATTCCATAACCATAGGTTCATATTAAAAGAATAAAATAGCACTTTGAATACCTCTTGGAAAATCTATTTCGATATCCAAGTCTGGTTCATATGGTACATCAGGCATGCTGGACTGTGTCTCTAGGTCAGAGTCCTTCAAGATATCTGAACCAATTATGTCTGTCTCAATAATTACACCTGTAATCAATCCACACTGTCATTAGAAATCAAAAAAGAACTCAACGATACCTACACCTGGCAAAAGAAAGTCAGTTAATTGTAAATGCAAAACAAGAATCCTTATATTAATATGTCACAAAAGGAAAAGGTATATATAGCTATCTTGAAGTTAACTACTATAAACTTTATAATTATTAGATAATCTTAAGTACACAAAAACTTTTACTCCTGTAAGTTTTTGACTGGCCCTTTTCAAAAGTTAATAGGCATGCTTTGTTAGTAAATCATCTCTGATATTGAGAGTATTTCTAAAAGCAATTTTTTGTCAAAAGTAAAATAATGAGGATGGATAACTGCAATTTTTCAACATTTTCCCTGAATTGTGACCTAGGTTTTTTTTAGAGCAAAGAATTTTCTTACATTCCCGGTCAGGGCACCTCCCCAGGTTTCGGGCTCCATCCCCAGTGTATGTGTGCAGGAGGCAGCGGTCAATGATTCTCTCTCATCATTGATGTTTCTACCTCTCCTTCCCTCTCTCTTCCTCTCTGAAATCAATAAAAATATTTTTTAAAACAATTTTTTAAAATAAAAAAATAAAAAAAACTGGTCTCAATCCATGAAATTCATTTTTAACTCCCTAACAAAGTGCTTCAAAAATACTGTCAAATTGTAAAATATATAGAATTTTAGTGTTTCTATTGTACTCTAAAGGTATTTAGCTCATGATTGAAACAAGACTGTTGTCACCAGAGGACTAAGGGGAAGAAATATTCTAAGAGACAGAAACATCCACAACACACTCATCGTGCTATACCATTTGGCAAGCACTGCCCTAACAGAAGTTACAATAAACCTTGGTTTAGATCATGCAAATGACATTAGTATTATCAATAAAACAAAATTGGGGATAACTATTACAAAATAAGAGTCTGGATTATTAAATCCTACTACAAATTAGTTTTGTATCTGAGCTAGTCCATTAAAACAAGAATAATTTTTAGTTGATCATGCAAGTCAAATCCTTTTACAATTTAAAAAAGGACCCTACAAATTTCTTCTTGAAATTAGACTTCCCATAAGAGAGCACCTGGCAAAATATAGCATGGCTCTCTTCACATAAAATACACTTTTATTACAATCTTCCCCCACTCCTACACCGAGGATTAAAATGCCCTGGAACATACTATAACAATTACAGCACTTAGTAAAAACCAACAACACATCATCCACAAGGTGTAATATAGTGTAGCTCACTGTTGATGTTAGCAGCATTTGTTTTCCCCTCCTCTCCAGTCATCATGTCTGTCATTGTGAGCAATTCGGTATCAAGAGGATCTGAAGAAGCTTTGCTTTTTAGCTCCTCAGCTCCTGCAGGGTTCTTCTCGCTGCTGTCCACCCGGGCCGGCAGAAAAACAGGGACTGGCACCTAATTCACCAAAGTATTTACTGTTAGGTTTGCTCAACATTAAAAGGTATTCTTCTAGCCCTGGCTGGTGTGGCTCAGTTGGTTATGCATCATCCCATCCACCAGAAGGTCACCAGTTCAATTCCCTGTCAGGGCACATGCATGGGATGCAGGATCAATCCCCAGTAGGGGATGTGCAGGAGGGAGCTGATTGATGATTCTCTTTCACTTCAATATTTGTCTCTCTCTCTCTCCCTTCCTCTCTCTCTATAATCAATTTTTAAAAACTTTTTAAAAGTATTTTTCTAAAGTAAAAATTATTCTGACACATGGTCTACTTTATCATTCCATCTATAATAATAAAGGCATAATATGCTAATTAGATGGGCTGTCCTCCTGGATGTTATTCCGGACGACCTTCCAGACAACGCTGGAGATGCGAGGGAAGCCTGGGTCCTGGGTACCTGCCGGTGGCCGGAGGGAAGCCCGGGTCGCAGGTGCCAGAGGGAAGCCGGTGCCAGCAGCCAGGGGAAGAAAGCCCTACTCTTGCATGAATTTCATGCATCGGTCCTCCAGTATTGGATAAAAACCTTGAAAAGAACACCTATCAAAACTAAGATGCTGTCCTAGCTGGTTTGGCTCAGTGGACAGAGCATTGGCCCAAAGACTGAAGTGAAGTGTCCCAGATTCAATTCCAGTCAAGGGCATGTACCTCAGTTGCAGGCTCGATCCCTGGCTCCAGTTGGGGCATCTGCAGGAGGCAACCAATCAATGTGTCTCTCTCTCACATTGATATTTCTTCCTCTCCCTCCCCCGCCTTTCCACTCTAATCAATGGAAAAATATCCTCAGGTGAGGATTAAAACAACAAGAACAAAAACATGACTAAGATGTCACCTATGACAAGAAAGCCCAGAATACAAGCAACTGCCTTTTGAAATAAAAATTAAAGAAAAATAACTTTTGAGTTATCATCACCACATCATTTCATGCAAGGATTGTCAATCAGAGTTGGCAAGAGAGATTAAATATATTTCTTATCTATGGCCTGCTTATCTGCCAAGTTCTGCATTAAAATCTGAAGATACATAGATGAACAGGCAGTACTCTTTGCACTCAAAGAATTCAGAGTACAGTTGAAAAGGCAGATATAAACCAGCAACAGTGATGCAGTAGGATTGATGTTATAATAGTACTATATATAAGAGTACTATGGGAGTATAGAAGCTAGAACCAGTACTCTGCTTGGGGAATAACAATGATTTAAGAAAAATATCTAAAATTTATTAAGCACCAGGCATTGAGTAATGCAGACACGCTGACAGGAAGAAATGGAAGCCCCCTGCTTCTCCCACCATGTATATGTATATATGTTTTATGATATGATATGTAAAATATCCTATATAATAAAAGCCTAATATGCAAATTGTCCCCTCGACCAGGAGTTTGCCCAGGAGTTCAATGGAGAGTTCGACTGATCGCTATGATGTGCGATGACCACCAGAGGGCGGCGTGGAACATGGTGGGCATCAGTGATGAGGCACTGGCAGCAGGTGGCAGTGGAGGCACTGCAGGCCCCAATGGGCTTCCAGGTGAGCCAGGCCACAGCTGCCAGGACTGCAGGGGCTGGTTGGGCTCCCCGTGGGTTCATGCAGGAGCCAGTTTGCGAGGCCCGCTGGGAGAGAGCACGCTGCCCTCCTGGCTTCTGTGTGGCGCCGCTGGGCGGCCCAGAGGCCCACATTGTGCCCTGGCCCACGGCATCTGGCCACGCTGACTGCCTCTCTGCGTGGGGACTCGGGTGCCGTGACTCAGGCGGAGGGGACACACAGGCCCCAGTGCTGCCCAGGGCCCAGAGGTCAGCTGGAAACTGCCCTTCCACACAAAACGCTCGCACTTTGATCACCGGCCAGACCTAGGGACCGCACCCATGCCCAAATTTAGTGCACCAGGCCTCTAGTATGACATATTAGCACAGAGTAGCCACCAGGAAAAATCTCCACCAGTGTTCATGTTTGGAGTAAAGATTAATGATCTAATATATTATTAACTGATATATTATTTTTAAAAACTACCAGCAATTTTAGAGCTGGAATAACATTATAGATAATTTATTTCTACATCTTAATTTTAATGAAACCAATAGCTGTTTCCCAGGAGGCTACAATAGACAAGCCCTGATATAGAGTAGTAAGTACTACAAATGATTTATAATAAAGTATAATGATATTTGATATACAACTCTAACCCATGTTTCAGTTCTAAGCCTTAAACAGCTTCAGAAATATTTTTTTTAATATGAACTAATATAAAATACAATGGAAATAAAGCAAACATAGGCATCTGCTGAACTTCACTCTCAAAGATGAACATATACCCAATTCTACACAAAGCCATTACCAACAGAGATTCAAGCACAGACCTATACATAAGTTAACTGTTGAAGAACGCCGACTCAACCCTGTTTGCTAGCTTCACTGAAGCAGTAACTGCAACAGCACAGTTCTCGCACCCATGACTCATACATCTCACAATGGAAAATAAGTTGAAATCCAACTTACTGGAACAGGAACTGTAGTGGGGACAGGAATATTCTGGCTGTACATGTGCATAGGCACTGGAATATATACAGGCACAGGGATAGGCACTGGGACATACTCTGTCTTCCAATTGTCATCTGCAAATGCAACATGCGATGAGGGAACTCGTTAACTAGCACTGCTACAAAGCGTTCAGTGTTAAAATAATGTGGTAACAAAGAAAAACTTAAGTGTCTCAGTCCCCATTTAAAATAAATTCCCACTTTTCAGAAAATTAGGTAATTTAAAAAAAACACTGAATAAAGTAGCTGTTGTCTTATAGGGAATACAAACAGAATTAAGAGCTTTTTTTTCATAGAAAGAAAACAACCTTTAAAAACAATATATAGTTCCTGACAACTTACAGATTCCCCCACAAAAAGATTAAATCTAAAAATCAGAATATACTTAACATTTAAATTTGATGAAAATATGTATTTGAATTATTTCATCTTATTCTGAGAAGGAAACAGCATTGCTGTTATTACAGATCACACTTAGAAATGATGAGCAGAGGGAGTACTTGTAACTTTAGTGGGTCTTCGCCAAAAAATTTTGCCATGACATTATTTCACTGGTAACATTAATTTGTATCCTAGACCTTTATCACAGATTAATTTTCATAAATGATTTAAAATAATATGTTATATTCTCAAGGAAATGTCTAAAATTCAATAGGCAAAATCAACAGAAAATGACAAAGTAAATTTATTCATAGCCTACTTTTGAGAAAACCTGGAATTTCATTAAGTGAGGTATAAATACAGGGAAGTGTATAAATCAAATTCCCCCAAAGTTACCTGTTTGACAAGATTTGGTCTGCATGTGAGGTTTACAATAAGTAGCTTTTGTCATTGTTAAAGGTTTGCAAAGAACCGCTTTATTCTTCATCTCTTTGTTGGGTGTTGGAGAAGGGGGTGGTGCTGAACCCTACAGAGGCAAAGAGAAACATTTTATTTTATATTACTTCCTGCTGGGAATAGATAATCTGGTTTTTAGTGCCTGTGGAGGGAAGACAGTAAGAGTAAAACTAAATTGTGCTATTACTATTATGTTTACCACAGCCTTAATCTGGTAGAATCAGTTAGGATAAAAGGAATCTATCCTGGCCACTGGCAAAGCAGTAGTAATTGGTCATTCTACAGATCTGCATTACCTTCAAAGGATATCATCAGCATGTCTTTTAAAATCATAACACAGCCCTAGCCGGTTTGGCTCAGTGGATAGAGTGTTGGCCTGCAGATTGAAGGGTCCCAAGTTCAATTCTGGTCAAGGGCATATGCCTGGGTTGCAGGCTCGACCCCCAGTAGGGGGCGTAAAGGAAACAGCCAATCAATGATTCTCATCATTGATATTTCTCTCTCTCTCTCCCCCTTCCTCTCTGAAATCAATAAAAATATATTTTAAAAAACCTAAAAAAAGAAAAAACACACCTCATTTTTAGGTACAAAACCAAGGTTATGAGTCAGAATTTTTAAAATACTTGGCTCTTAAATTTATTTGAGGAAGGAAAAAAGTTCCTGCAGTTAGTATGTCTATGTGATACTCTAGCTCCCTCTGTTGGATAAGCAGCTTAAACATGTTACTAACTTTGAAAGGATAAGGAAGATGATTTAAAAAATTACCAAATATATTACCAAACTTTAAGTCATATATTTCCCATGTCACAACAAATGTAATTTCAGAAACTTATAGTCTCTCAAATATTTTCACTATGTTCACTGTAGCATTATTTGCAACTGGGGGAAAAAAACACAAAATTGAAAATTAGCTGAAGCTCTGTGCAAAAGGAACTAAAGATAAGGTGCTCTCCATATCTCCCAATGACAGGGGGAAAACATATAGAATATTAACACACTCAGTTCACTTGTAGTTCTGTTTTACACAGTCACCATGAACACTGAAGCTTTGCTTTAAAAGGAAATACAAGGGTAGGTTCCTGCCAGGATCTGGTCACATTTTTAACAAATCAATACATAATCTTGTTTCTGTTGAAACACTTTATATAATACATATTTCTTATACATAATAATATGCAGCATTTCTTTTTAACAGTATGATTGCAGCATCTATCTACATACATAAAATCCTAATATGCAAATAGACCAAACGGCGGAACTGAATAACCAAACAACTGGTCGCTATGATGTGTGCTGACCACCAGGGGGTGCACGTGGAACACGGTGGGCATCAGCAGCAGGCGGCAGAGCACAGAACATGGCAGGCGTTGGCTGCAGCGGGATGGTAGAGCAGGTGAGTCGGGGCGCCAGACCAAGGCAGGGCGCCTGTCACTGTCATTGGGGTGAGCCTCTGGTGGTTACTGAAAATGCTTTGCTCCCATGTGCTGCAGTCCCACCTGGCACTCGCACCTGCTGCCAGCACCAGCCCCACTCACACCCACCACTGGCACCCGGCACCAGCCATGATCGTTCAGCACCATCAGCCGGTGTGAGTGGCAGCTGCCGGCCCTGATCGCCCCTCAGGGCTACTCTACCTCCCCCTGCTGCTGAGGGGCGATCAGGGCAGCAGCCGCTGCTCTTACCTGCTGACAGCACCGGCCCCACTTGCACCCACTGCTGGCGCTGGCCCCAATTGCTCTGCGCTGTCAGTGGGTGTAAGTGGGGCCGGCGCCATCAGCACATGGGAGGAGCAGTGGCATGAGCGGGGCAGCCGGCAGACAGGAGACTGGGGGCCGCGGTGGGAGGGGCCAAGTAGGGGCATGGAGGATGGGCCAAGACCCGCCCCTGTGCCCATCGCAGCCTCGTAGCCCACAGTTTCTTTCAAGGTGCACAAATTTGTGCACTGGGCACCTAGTTGTATAATTGCTCCAGCGGTCATCAACTCTCAACAAACATGTATGCATGCAGTACACACATACTGGACAGTAGTACTTGCACTCATTAATGTGAGTACATATGTACACAGACCTGATGTAAATCAGGTCTGATGTAAATCAGACTCAGCATTTAAATTTTTATAAGAACATTAGCACCTTACTGTTGGCAGAGCTGCAGGATGTATACCAGGCAATGCACTGTGGGGTGAGATCTCTTGACCTTGGCACGCCCCACAGTCACCAAAGGAGAAGTGATGGAGCTTATTCTGCAGACAAGGAAGACATCAATGAGGGTGGCAGGGTGACAGCTACCTCAGAAGCTGGGCTCTGGCAACTTGCCATGTCAGCAATTTTCTCTCCAAAAATGGCTTCAAATTTTAACTAAACCTTGTCTGCCGGGCTTTTCACATCACATCTTTAAGTGTCTTAATGTAAGGTGCAAATACAGTGGCACTTCAAATAAAGGTTTTGCTCAGGCATAGGATCACATGCTTCTGTGTCACTAACAACCTTTCCCAAGTCAAAATTCCATTCTAATATTTTGGCTGCTGTTGGGGGTCTTAAGCTGACTTTCACCATTTAATCTGATGCCTTCTTTTGCCATCTTGTCCAGGTCTTCATTAGTAGGCTTTACTGCTTTCTCTGTCAAAACTTACTCCACATCTTCTTCCTTCATGTCCCCAAAGCCTTCTCCACTTATTCGTGTTTAACAGGCATTGTGTTTTTAACACTGTTCTTTTATTTTCTGTAACACCTTCAAAGACTGAAATTTTTTACACAGAGTCTGGTCAAATTTCCCAACAGTTATTCACAAAAGCATACTGATGCTGTCCTGGGCTGTGCCAACATAATCAATAATGTCACATACAGTGATTTCCAGAAGACCATCATAGTATTTTCCTTATTGGTGTTGAGAGCCTCCTCACCAGCTCTCATGAAGTGGGCCTTGAAAACGATTTCAATATGCCCTGATCAAAGAGTTGGATGAGAAAGAGTATTTGGGGGCAAAAAAGACCTAAATTAAAATGGGCATTTTTGAGTTCTTCATGGCAAAATATATTATCCAATAATAATACCTTGAAAGCAAGGTTTTCATTTTAGAGGTAGTGTTCAACTTCTAGGATAAAGCAATTGTAGAATCTCAGAAAATATTTCAAACGTTTTTGGTCCCATCTCCAGTTAATAGCAGACAAGTCAGCTTTTCCTCTT
>NW_006297810.1:174401-180969 GCF_000327345.1 Myotis davidii | reverse complement strand
GGTCTGTACACCGTGAAGGTTTGTGCTTAAAATTAACCTTGGCACTGGCACACAATAGCACAATCTCTGAATGATTTAAAATCAGGAGCTTTGGATGGAGGCCACTTGTATTATATAGGTTCGTTTGCCAATGACCTTGTAAAAACAGCCAGTCTTACCAGTGCTGAAAACCTGCTTTCCCATATAACTCTTTTCCTTCATAACACATACCGTATTTGCCGGAGTATAAGACGATTTTTTGGCCCTGAAAAATATGCCTCCAAGTGGGGGGTCGTCTTATACGCCGGGTACACTTCAGATAGACTGCCCATAGTGCTTGCCCCGTGCCATAGTGGCCTCCCGATGCCCGCCCACTTCATTCCACATACCGTTCAGGCATCAGCAGCGCTGCTGGGTGTATGCTCGGCTGTTATGCGATTTTGCTGTTATGCGATTTTACCACACTCGCAAAATCGCACACAGCCGACCATACACCCAGTATGATAGCGCAAAATCACGAATCGCGATACCATACTGGGTGTATGGTTGGCTGTGTGCGATTTTGCGAGTGTGGTAAATTCGGGTTACCGTATATTTCTTTACATATGCATTGAAGATTCGCGATTTTGCGCTATCATGGTGCCTGTTAGAATGTTGAAGAGCTCGCACTTGCGCACTAGTGTTGCTAGGGACTTGCCCGGCACTTGCTCTCTACCTCTATTTGTTATCTTACTTCTATCATTGACAGTCCCTCTAGGTTGTGGGCTGCTTGCCTGTGTTCCTGAGAAGCATCTACGGTACCAGTCTATAGAGTGTGTTTTCTTTAGTGAATTACCGGTATGTTTACCAGTAATAAACTTGCACTGTTTTATGTATATGTTTGATTACATACAGCCTTGTGACAGTTTTCCTGCATGTCATAAGCATTTGAATATAAATTAAAATGTTAAAATCAAATCTGATATTGTTTTACCTTTTATTTGGTGTGTGGAAGGTGTGCGGAAGAGGGGGTAGTCTTATACGGCGAGTATATAACAAACTCTGTATTTTGAGTGGAAATGTTAGGGGGTCGTCTTATACGCCCAGTCGTCTTATACGCCGGCAAATACGGTAGGTCTTCTCCTACAGCATCCTGATATGCAAAACCCACCTGGCCTCTAGTTTAACAGTTTCACTCCATATAGTCTTAAGATGTGTGAGCTAAGAGAGCACTAGGCAGAATAAATTTAACATCTTCCTGCCGTAGGTAATATGTGAGCTAAAGTCTCACAACAGTGATGCTCACTATGCTTTTGAAATCAGGTGTAAGCTCATGAACCCACAAGTTATCACTACTCCACCTCTTCCACAGCTTCACCACACACTATACACTATAGACTTGACTTTAGCACTTAGCGTTGCTAAAGTCCTATACAGACTGATGAACTTCTTGTTCCTCTCTCTGGGTGTACCATATTGTTGATTCATGAACCCTCAACTCACAGCTAACTGACTGAAGCTCAACTAACAACATAGGAATCTCCTCCAAAAGGCACATCACAGCATTTTGGTACATAGGCCCAATAGTCAGCACTTCAGTGCTATGATCAGAGGAACTTTTAAACAGCCAAATCACCAACAAAAAGCACAAAAATATGAAAAACATGCACTAATCATAGACTGTGAAAAGGACACTGGTGTACTATGGAATGAGAAAGACAAGAAGGTAAAGCCTCGCCTTGTTCAACCTGGCAGAGGATGCATTTACACAAGTCACATTTTTCATCGTTCTGCACATGTCTGCAAGTGACCTCGAAAGTGCCATGGGGCCCTAGCTGGTTTGGCTTAGTGGATAGAGCGTCATGCAGGCTGAAAGCTCCAAGGTTCGATTCCAGTCAAGGGCACATGCCCTTGTTGTGGGCTCAATCCCCAGTAGGGGGTGTGCAGGAAGCAGCCAATCGATGATTCTCTCTCATCATTGATGTTTCCATCTTGCTCTCCCTCTCCCTACCTCTCTCAAATAAATTAAAAAATATATAAAAAACACATATTTGAAATAAGATTGGGAAGTTGCCTGATAGCTGCACAAAGATAACAAAACAGGGAGTGATCACCTTCATGTTCCTCAGCATAAATCAAAGTTCCTGATACTAAAATCAGGTAATTCAGTCCTGGCCGAGGGGCTCGTCCCATAAATCAAAAGGTTGTGGGTTTGATTCTGGTCAGGGCACATACCTAG
Source organism: Myotis davidii (assembly GCF_000327345.1). Taxonomy (NCBI): domain Eukaryota; kingdom Metazoa; phylum Chordata; class Mammalia; order Chiroptera; family Vespertilionidae; genus Myotis; species Myotis davidii. The sequence continues at coordinate 178,772 of NW_006297810.1, read as the reverse complement.
GTTTTGGGTTCAATCCTCAGTCAGAGTGGGTGTGGGAGGCAACCGATGGATATTTCTCTCTCACATCTTTCTCCCTCTCTATCTCAAATCAATAAAAATTCACAAGTCCTAGCTCCAACATAGATCTTCACATTCCTATTTCAGAAATAAATGCACAAAGCCATTAATGATCTGGCCCAGCCCATCCTTTCACCATTATTTCCCAGGATTCCACCACAGGTTCCCCTTTAAGCTTGGACCTAAAAAAAACTATTTTGCCAAATATGCATGCCCTTTGCATACTATCATTCCTTTTCATCCAGTCTATCTTCTACTCAACTGTTTAGAAGCTTTCTTACAGCTATCAGAACAGATACAGGCAATCATTTCAAACATCTTTTGCTACTGTCTTAAAGATGCATCTATTATGGGTGCTTCACAAAGTGGGGAGGGGTCATAATTATTCACCTTTATATTCCTTAGCATGTATGAAAGTACCTGTTTTAGTATTAGGTAATTCATTTGAATACTTCAACTGTCCTAACAGAGGAAAGTAAAGAATCTTTTCTTATTGCAATCAGATTAAATTAAACCGATTATTTTTTTATATCCTCACATTTAAACTTATCAATAGTTATCACTTTACTTAAGGAATACTTACCATCATTTTGGATCGGGACATCTGACAACCCTGATCTAAAAAATAAAAACATAAACAAATTTTAAATGAGACAAATATCACTTTCTTCAGAATTTCCTAATCTATTTTTGTCATTAAATTTTAATGTTTTAAAATAATTACTAAAGAAATATTTTAAGTTATTTTTAGTAAAGTGTATTATATTTGAGAGCTGAAATACAAAGCTAAATAAGTGGAGTTAATTCTTGTCCCATTTTGTCCACACAGAAAACCACACACAACTTTGGAAGTAACAGTCCCTTTGAGATTTAACTCTTAAGATATGCACAGCTCCTAAAAGGCTTTTGTTGCTCCTCCCAATCTACCCTGAGGCTCATACAATTTGCTACAAATGAATTTCATTTAAAATTTCAGGTGACATATAATAGGTAGATGAATCTTGTATAATTTTTTGTTATAATTCTGTTTAGCTTCTCTGCAACCCCAACTAGACTATATTTCTTCAACTAACATTAAACATTTAAAAGAGAATTAAATAAAAAGAAATACATCATGTAGGACACTTCCACACAGAGAAACTATGGAAGTTGCAATTAAACTATCTCCAAAATTAACTATCCGTTTATTATTATGTGCTTTGAATTCAGATCCGTAAAACTAAAGATTACTGTACAGGTTTTTCAAGTTGCACCGCACTCTTAAGTTATGACATACCGTAATGCAAGTTTTCAGGTCCTTTTTGAGTCGTCATGTTAGGTTCGTTCTGCTGGCAGTAGAAGCGCAATAAGCAATGCTGGTCACAGAAATGCTTCATTTCCCCACGCCACTGCACGCGCTCTTTGAGAGTTCCTTGAGATTTACAACAGTCACACCTTGCAGCCTTAACAAAGAAAAAAAAGGGAGGTACCAGAGATGTGAAATACAAGGTTTAAAAAGTCATGTATGTATTTTAAAAGATTTCTAAAACTTTATCAGTAATTGTTGCCAAATGTGATAAAACAATGTTTAATGAAGAAAAAATAAAACTATAGTATAAATCATATATATCCACAATAAAAGTGAAAAAAAGGTAGCCATTTTCCTCATTGTCAAAATCCTTTCTACACCTACCAGAAGTCAAAGACCAGAATTACAAAGATATGATAACCAAAATGAGTGAAAATAGTAAACCAAATTGGTACAATATATATTAATATTTTAAAATAATTTTGAGGGACATAAATATACTGGACATAAATTTTGAGGGACATAAATATACAATCATAATACATTGAAATCTCTGATTAGTGAACAGATAATAAATCAATTTAAAGAAGTTGCACAAGACCAGATAAATTTTGAAGTAAGCTTTTCTGATGAGAAAATCATGGATATTGCCTTGAAGTATTTTTGTTTCTCAAGAGTTTAATATAATAAATTTGAAGAGCTTTAATAAATACACTGGTTTGATTTTAATAAGAACTTTAAGTTCATGTTTTAAAACACTCAATGTTTAAATAATTAAAAAACAATTATATTTTAAGACAACTAATATGACCTACATCTAGGAAAACAATCACCCCTAAATAGTCTATAATTTAACACACAAAATAAAACCAATTAAAATTCATACATAAAAACTTAAACTTTTTGATGGTGAATAATCTAAACACAGATTTTTCTATTTTTTAGTGATCCCATTTTACCAAGCTTTTGCCCATTTTCATTTTGTTAAATTTTTTATTACAATAAATCTTTATTGATTACATATGTCCCCTTTTCCCCCTCACTGACCCCTACTATACCCTCACCCCTTACCCCTCCCGCCCCCCCAACCTCGACCAGGCCTTCACCAACCTATTGTCTGCATGCATGGGTTACACATACATGCATACAAGTTCTTTGGTTGAACACTCCCATCCACCCACCCGCCAGACCTTCCCTCTGAGATTCCAGTCTGTTCTATGCTTCTATGTCTCTGGATCAATTTTGTTCATCAGCTTATTTTGTTCCTGAAATTCCACATATGAGTGAGATCATGTGATACTTGCCTTTCTCTGAATGGCTTATCTCACTTAGCATAATACTCTCCAGGTCCCTCTGTTACAGGATTCCAAGGCAGGAGTATTAGGGAAACTGAGACTCTCATCTGTATGAGTATTTTGTTCTGAGGTGGGTCTCTTATAGACAATATATATATATATGGGTCATGTTTTCTTAGCCATTCAGTTATCCTAAGTCTTTTGCTTGGAGAATTTACATGTAAAGTTATTATTGACATGTACTTATTTATTGCCATTTTAATTCTGTATGCCTCGGTTTTTAGCTCTCTGTATTTCTTCTTCTCATTATAGCAGTCCCTTTAGCATTTCTTGCAGTTCATGGTGATAAACTCCTTTAGCCTCTTTTGTCTGGGAAGATCTTTATTTCACCATCTATTTTGAATGATAGCCTTGATAGATATAGTGATTTTGGTTTAAATCCTTGCTTTTCATTATCTTAGATACTTCATGTCACTTCATGTCTTTCTCTTTTGTAGAGTTCCTGATGAGAAATCAGCTGACCGCCTTCTGAGAGCACCATTATAGGTAACAAATTGCTTTTCTCTTGCTGCCTTTAAGATTCTGTCTTTAATTTTTGGCATTTTAATTATGTGTCTGCGTATGGGCCTGTTTGGGTTCTTCTTTCTTGGGGTTCTCTGTGCCTCCTGAATTTGTGTGACTTTTTCCTTCACCAGGTTACGGTAGTTTTCTGTCATTATTTCTTCAAACACGTTCTCAATACCTTGCTCACTTCAAACACACACACACACACTGAGTGGACAAATTATTATGACCATCCCATCAGTACTCCATTGGGCTACCTTTTGCCTTTAATACTGCAGCGATTCTACTTGGCATTGACTCCACGAGGTGTTGAAAGGTGATGTGAGGAATCTGACACCATGCCTGATGAATAGCACTGTCCAGTTCTGTGAGATTTGATGGTTGTGGAAGCAGCTGCCTGATGGCTCTTTTAACTTCGTTCCACAAATGCTCAATTGGATTGAGACCTGGTGATTGTGGGGGCCACCTAAGCAAGGTAAAGTCTCCCTCATGTTCTTGAAGCCACTCCTGCACAATACAAGCACCGTGGCATGGCGCATTGTCTTGTTGGAAGAAGCCATCTCTATTGGGATACGCCATCAACACGATAGGATGAACTTGTTCAGCATCGATACTTAGGTATGTTGTGCTATTCAGACGTTGTTCCATATGAATTAAAGGGCCCACATCATGCCAGGAAAACATGCCCCAAACCATAACACTGCCCCCACCAGCTTGAAGGGTTGTACTCATGCATGTGGGGTGCATGCTTTCATGCTGTTTCCGCCAAATTCTCACTCTGCCATCTGCATGATGCAACTGGACACGTGATTCATCAGACACATGACTTTTTTCCAATGCTCGGCTGTCCAATCCTTGTGATCCTGTGTGAATTGGGGCCGTTTTATCTTGGTAACTGCAGACAGCAAAGGTGTTCAAACAGGTCTTCGGCTTCCATATTCCATACGATGCAGTGTATGGCTAATTTGCCTACAAATGTCAGGTGGTCCTAATAATCTGGCCACTCACTGTATATAGTAGACCAATGGATCTGAACAGAGAACTCAGAAATCAACCCAAACCATTATGCTCAATTAATATTTGACAAAAGTGGCAACAGCATACAATGGAGTCAAGATAGTCTCTTCAATAAATGGTGTTGTGAAAATTGGTCAGATACATGCATAA
>NW_006297810.1:162356-173798 GCF_000327345.1 Myotis davidii | reverse complement strand
ACCCCCCCAGTCCGCAGGCCGACGCTCCATCCACTGAGCCAAACCGGTTTCGGCAAAAAAGAAGGAACTTTTACCATATGCAACAGCATGGATGGACCTGGAGAGCATTATGCTTAAGCAAAATAAGCCAGTCAGAGAAAGATAAATATCACATGATCTCACTCATATGTGGAATATGATGAACAACATAGAGTGATGAACAAAAATAAATCCAGAAACAGAGAAGCACCAAATGGACTGTCAAACTTCAGAGGGAAAGCAAGGAAGGTGGGAGGATGTAAAAGATCAACCAAAGGACTTCTATGCATACATATTAGCATAACCAATGGACACGGACACTGGGGCGGTGGAGGCTTGTGCTGGGCGGGTGAGAGGGGCGGGTAGTGGCCGGGGAGAGGTCAATGGGGAAAAAAGGAGACATACGTAATACTTTCAACAATAAAAAAAAAAATTAATAAAGACAAGTATAGATAGATTAGTGTTGTTTACACTTCAAAAAAAATCAATGGAAAAATATCCTCAGGTGAGGATTAAAAATAAATAAATTAAATTTAAATTTAAAAATAATAAAAAAAATAAAGACAATGGAAAGACAAATGAGTTAATGTGAATAACCAGAGAATCAAAATACTAATGTAAAATGTTGCAGGAAGGTTCTCAATGTAACACCTAAAAGCCAAATCAATTTGTATAAAACACTCCAAGTATTTCATCGACTCTTAGTGATATCCTTCACATAGTTCTCCTTTGTAAGATTACAAAAGGTTTCATTTTTTTTCAGGGGATAATTGATACTGCTAATAACCTGGTTATTATTAACAGGAAAGGAGTAAAGGGGAGAATCATGCCCTTAATACAGCTTTGCCAAGAAACTGTAGTTAACACTCTCCAGGTGTTAACTGGGGAAGGGACTGGACAATAGCCACATTCCCAATAAGGTCTGGGTGATGTGGCAGAATGCTTATCTGTCAGTTACACCTGGGATGAAGACTGTGCCCAGAATAGGTGTAGCCACTGGAAGGGTAAGAAAATTTGTTATTTAAACTCCTTAACAAAGAGAGTTCACTCTCTTGCCCTCTTAACACTCTTGGCTCCCTTGCTGCTCAAGCCTGACTCCTGGCTTGTGGGGCTCACACTCACCCATGTGGATCATGACCATGTGGGACCCACACAAAGGACTAATGGACTTAATCTAGTCTGATGCTCTGCGGGACTCAACTTCACAAAGGAATGGAAACTGGACACTGGCTTTGCTTCTAGCTCTACTAATGCCCCAGGTGCAGCTTTTTCAGGAATGGGTTAAAGGACATGGGACTTTACCGAGGAATGTAACTCCATGAAAATAAAGCCTTTACCACATCTCATCCTCCTGTGGGAGCCTCCAGAAGTATTCATTCAAGCAGCACCCCAAGAACACTACTCCTCTAGCGATGGAGAAATTAGATTCTCTGGCAACATTAATGTATGATAATATTGCCATTTACACAATAACTTAGAATATCAGAGGCCCAAGAACATTCCACCCAAAGAATCTCAGCAATTAAATCACTTCATTCTTTTGTTAATTATAGACAGTTGGATTTTATAATAACAATACTTGAAGCCCCTTTCTTCCAGAAGGTTCAAAACAAATTTAGGTGATTCTATCCAAAGAAAATAAAAGGAGCAAGATTAATGACAATTTGCAAAGGGAAATAAAATTGGTATATATTTTCTCAGGATAAAAGAATAACAACAGAACTCAATACTAATTCCAATTTTAATGCCATAATAAAAAATTCAAAGGTGGTGAACCTCTTTTTGTTCATTTTGTTTTTTTACATTCATTCATGCACACTCCAGGTATTGTGTTTGGAACTGAACTAAAACTAGGATGGCTAATTTGAAAACATCACTAATGACCATTCCTTACCAACACCAACACCACTATCTCCCAATCACAAGAGAAATACATTTCTATAGCACAAAAACTAAAGTGTGACTTAGCTCTTTTGTTTAAAAAATACTTTTTAGCCCTAGCCGGTTTGGCTCAGTGTACAGAGGGTCAGCCTGAGGACTCAACGGTCCAGGGTTCAATTCCAGCCAAGGGCACATGCCCAGGTTGTGAGCTCGGTTCCCAGTAGGGGGCGTGCAGGAGGCAGCCAATCCATGATTCCCTCTCATCATTGATGTTTCTATCTCTCTCTTCCTCTCCCTCTCTGAAATCAATATAAAAATATATTTCTTAAAAATACTTTTTAAAAGTATTTTCTTTAGTTAGTGGTTTTCCTATCACTGTGGAAAACCAGGGACTATAAGACATTTGGGGGTTGGGGGTTTGACAGTCACAGATTCAAACAATCTAAATAATAGGCAGGTACTAACTCTTAATTATAAAACCTTAATCCAACCTCTCAGCTACTACAGGAATCTCTTCACTAACAAAAGTTCATTCAACCTATACTATAATGATGTAATATTTTACATTTACTGGACAGTTTCAACTGCCTGGTTTTTCGTTGATATATATACATCCACTGTTCCCCCTTATAAAAATCAAACCCAGTTTTACAGGGTGCAGGGGAAGTAAACCATGAACATAAATAAAATAGAGGGTTTTATAGTCATTTTTAAAAAATTCTTTATGACTCCCCAATATATCTTCTGAATACAATAGGGTAATTCATTTTTTAAAATGAAGTGATAAAAGAGTAGGTGACTGGTTAATGCAAAGCATTAAGAATTATTCAGTTACTCAAAAAGCACAATATTAAAGCAAGAATATTAGTCCCCTTCTAAAAGTAACTTCAAAAACAAAGAATAATTGTGCTGGTGGGGGAGGGAGATCAGTATTTTTAGCAGTTCAGACGAAAAAGAAAAAAAATGCTTTTGCACTGGTAAAACATTACAGGACCTCCACATTTAAAAATTTAGTATTGCCATCACTTAATACTAGTTTGTGAAACAAAGCAAAATCTGTGTTAAAAAAAACACAAACTTTAATTTGAAGTAAAAGTTTAAGAAAAGCTTATTAGTTCTGTTAAGGAATACTGTGTAGTATTCTTCAAAACAGTTACTTTGAGAAAAAGTAAAATCTCCGTCCTTCTAAAAAATAAACACAGTTTTATTTATTTTGATCTATCTTCACTACATATCAACCTCCTAGGTATTATTTAATAACAATACCAAATCCTTTTTCTCCAAAAACTTTAAACTTAAGAGAACAAAAGAACTATGCTCCCATCTGGTTTCATAATATGCCTGGGAACAGTTACTTTGAGGAAAAGTTAAATCTACTTCCTTCTAAAAAATAATCTGGGAGAAGACATACAATTTTATGCTCAGCATATTTTGGTTACATGATTTCAACAGATTTTCTATTCCAATCTAGAAGAGACAGTATACAATAAACCACTATTTTAACCCAAAATCAAACCATTATATAGACTAGATCATTCAAAATGTCTTGTTGGGGTGGGGAGGGGGTACAAAGAAACATAGCAGAAATTTTAGAAGCATCCTATATAATAAAGAACTAATATGCAAATTATCATCACACCCTCATAGCTCAGACACTCAAAACTGGGGAGAGAGGAATGGGGACCAACCAGGCACAAATGAGCTCGCAAGAGAGAAATGGAAACCAGCCAGGCTGCGGCCCAGGAGAGGGACAAGCCGCCCACCCCGTGGTACCAGGCGCCAGCGCCAGTGCCAGCGCCTGCACCAGCAGCCTGGGAGAGGGACAAGCCGCCGCACCGCCATCCTGGGTGCCTACAGCTGTGTCCCAGGCCAAGCCGCCTGCCCACGGTCCCCAGCAGCTGCGAGCTGCTCGGGCGAAGCTGGCCCGGGTCCTGGGTGCCTGCAGCCAGCCAGAGGGAGGGAAGCCCAGGTCCAGGGTGCCTGAGACTGGCTGGAGGGAGGAATCCTGGGTCCCAGGTGTGAGGCGAGGCAGAGGCAGTTAGGGGCGATCAGGCCGGTAGAGGAGCAGTTAGGGGCAATCAGGCAGGCAGGCAATTAGGAGCCAGCGGTCGCAGACTGCGAGAGGCAGTCGGACATCCCCCAAAGGGTCCCAGATTGGAGAGAGTGCAGGCCCGGCTGAGGGACCCCATATCCCTGTGCATGAATTTTGTGCACCAGGCCTCTAGTATTGAATATTTAAAATAAAATAATAAAAATGTAGGGTTATCTATATTCTAGATATCTCTCAAATTGAAGCACAAAGATAACAGAAAATGAAAATTCAATGTGTGTTCCTCTATTTAGGCAGCAAATACTCATGACTAAAGGTGAGATGGCAACTTGATTGGCTAGTTACAGTTTTCTAAGATTCCTGATGAGGCACCATTTGGGGGGGAGGGAATCATTTTTCTAATAAAAACTTGGATTGACTAATAAGGGTCACACTATTAAATAAACTAAAACCTAAATTTTTGAGTTCTTATATTAAAAAGGTGGAAGAAGAAAGGTCAAAAATCCTAATTTGGTTGGGACTCAACCACATTTTCAAGATGACAGAGAATAGAAGGGAGTAGTGAATAGAAGGGACTCAGGAAAGGTGAAGGAAAACAGTCTGATTCAAGTAGAAAGCACTAAGAAGAAAGTTATTCTTTGACTGTCCTACTGGCTACTCTGGAGAAGCCAATAATGAAACAGGAGGGGCAACTCCATTTTCATTTCTAAGGTTGTATTCCTATTGGTTTTATAGAAAAATAATCATTGTTACTTGCTTTACAAATTGCTGCCATATGACAAAACACTCAATTTAGCACAATATGTAATAATGCTACTGTGCATATTACCCAGATATGTGTTGGATTTATCAGGAACAATAAAAATGTATTTAATGTATAGAATACTGACATTAAACATAAACAGATAACCCATCTGGTGTGGCTCAGTGGTTGAGCGTCCACCTAAGAATCAGGAGGTCACGGTTTGATTCCAGGTCAAGGGATATGCCCAGGTTTCAGCCCTGATCCCTAGTAGGGGGCATGCAGGAGGCAGCCAATCAGTGATTCTCATCATTGATGTTTCTCTCTCTCCCTTCTTTCCTCTCTGAAATCAATAAAAATACATTTTTTAAAAATAGATAATTATCCGTGGTAATTTCAGTAACATATTCTTATATATTCTGAAATGCACCACATAACTGAAATTTAATCATTAAACACTGCATAAAATAAAAATATTAGGTACACTTATCCTTTAAAATAGCAAAATGTAACAAATGGCAACATCTAGAACAGTGTGGTCTTTTGCCAAACATTTATTTGCTTCCAAAAAAAGAAAAGAAATCAATAGATTTCTCTATTTTAATTATAATACAAAAGAAAACAAGAAAAATTCATAGTATCCTTTCAATTTGAAATTCCCCAAAGACCCACAACTAAAAAGCAAAAGAGAACAATCTGTTGTAAAACACACTGTAAGTATTCAAAACAATTACCTGCTAATGTTCAACACTGATTATTAAGTAGTCACCAAAAATATTTCTATTTAGTAAAATAAAGACAACAAATTTTAGAGTAATCCATTTTGTTGAGCTTCACTACTAAAAATACAGGTATATCCTAGTTTTAAATAATGCCAAAGTTATAAAACAAGTAAAAATGCTACTTTGGTATTAAGAACAAACTACAAATGACAAAAATTTTAACGAATTGTATAATCTGGGCTAAGCTCAATATGTGTACATTTTTAAAAAATAAGTAAGTTACCATATTTATCATGGTAATAACTACAGTGTTTTCTTAAAGAATGGTTAAAGTCATGATTACCATAAAAATTTTTAATTACTTGCCTTGTAGTACCAATCCTGAAATTTTTTACAGCAGTCCTCACTACAAAAATCTCTTATGACACCATCCAATTCTTTAGTTGCTCCCTTCTTACACAGTTGAGAGCAATAGTTGCAAGTAACACATCTCAATCCTAAACGTCTTGCAAAATCCTGTTTGTACAACAGTTTGCAGCCTGAAAAATAAAAGTTTTAATATTAAAAAAAAAAACTACTTTTGAAAGTGAGAACGAGCTTATGGTATATAGGTCATTAAAAGCTACTTTTGAGAGCGAGAAAGAGCTTATGGAAAATATGTTATTAGCTTTTAAATTTTTCTATAAATTCACATATAAAGTCCTTTTTCTCTCCTGGTCAAAATTATGAAGTATCCTATGATTAACACCAACCTGTAAAAATTCAAACAAGACATGGAATATTATGTTGGATACCATGTGGGTTCAAATTATTAATATTCTAAGACATTCAAATCTAGAAATGTCTCAGAACTGATTTGTAAGCTCTATTAAGTAACATAAACTCCCCACAAATTGGCATTTTAGTAAATGAAATAGAGTAGACTACTGCGAGTAAAAGATGAGAATTATGACTAACATTTTCACTCAAAAGCAAACTTAAGGATATAATTCAGGTAAGTGGGCACTTTAGTGGAATTTTCTAGGCTTTTTGTCTGCCACCCTACAAAGACCGTCAGGGATGTAAAACTGATTTATTGACTTGTAAAGAGAAAACATTTTTTTAATCCATTCCTTCAGTAAAATATTTTACCTACTATGTAAATGCATTACTTTATTTTTTACATAGCAATCTTATTTATATCTGAGGATTAAATAATCTTCTGTACTTGGCTCATGCTGTGCCACATAAGAATGACCTTCCACTCCTTATCTACTGAAATCCTCCACAAACTCTGTCCTCATCAACCTAGCTTTAAATCTTTCCAAACTGCAAACTTAAATTGCAAATGTTTTATATATAATATTTTTGGCAATTAATTATTCTTATATAATTTATTTAGCAATTAATCTATAACTTCTGTTACTCTGAACTGTATTTACAATTATTTTTAATATTTCACCTTATTAGCTTCATTTTTCTAACAAGATTTTGATAGTAATACCAGATGGTATGTTTCATTATTTCTGGCAGATTCCAATAGAAAATTAGATGCAGTTAAAAGCAAAAAAAAAAAATACATTAAACAGGAAAAAGACACAAATCCTTTTTTAAAGCTTTTATTGCCCATCTACAGTGATTAAGTCCCTCTGATTACATCCCTCTGATTGAAAATTATGTTCTTAAACACCAATTATCTACTTGCTGCTACTTATCTGTTCATTTTAGTAAAATCCAGATAATCCCAAGGGCACAAGATCACCGGTATATATGTTAGCCATTAATTCCAATACATTCAGATTTAGGAATCACTAAGAATGTCACTGCACAAAAATTCAGGTGTAAAAGGGGTTATATTAGTTCCGAATCAATCTTTTCAAGGAAACAGTGTCATTTTTCACCATAGCTGTGATCTTAACAATAAACATAGTACCCTTTCATTCCAGATGAACTGTGCCAAATAAACCTTAAAATTGGAATACTTCGTTTTATAAGCAGTACTCTCTTACATATACAAACTTCTATGTAAAATGTATAATACTGAAAAAACTGGCAATCTTTTGGTACTGCTGTCATCCCTACTGCTGGAATTTAGGATTTTCAAACTGTGTGTTTCTTTTAAACAATACAGAAGTCTTTTATGTTTTTACACTTATCATGCCATGGCTTCATAGTGGGTTTCAGCAGCTCAGGCTTCTTTCCATTGGTTCTCACTAAATGTGCTTCTCTAGGTGAAGCAGGGTGACGCTTCTATTGAACCTTTCTCTTTGGTTTCCTTCTTTTTCTGATCATTTCCCTTCACACATATCAGGAAGCTATCTCAGCTCCTAAGAGTCTTTAATATACTCAATACATACATTCTCTTGGCAAGAATCTTACAACAATGCCCATCATATGCTGGGTGACATAGGCTCTTGTAGTTTTGCCATGGTAACATATGTGGGGCATTCCTTTTTGAACAATGACCATCCCCTTGATGTCTACAATATCACCTTTCTTATAGATTCGCATTTATGTGGACAAAGGAATAGCTCCATGTTTTCTCAAAGGCCTAAAGAACATATAGCAAGTGCTTCTCCACTTTCCCTTTGTGTTAATCATTTTTGCAAATTACAGGGAGATGGTGGTTCTGGCCAAAAAGAAGCTCCAATCTTTTCCTTGGCCCTAACTAGCAATAGAAATCCTTAGAAAAAGTGGACCCAGGAAAAGAAAAAAAATAACTAACTGGAAAATAATAGGTGAGGATAGCAGATAGGAAAGCTGGGAGTTCAGTGTTTGGGACCAAAGAAAGAATAGAAAGTGAAAGCCAACTTCAAGCAAGAATGTGACATTTGGGGAAAAGTAAAAAGCACAAGAGCCCAAAACCCATAGTGACGATCATGGTTCCTATCTCTGGAGAATTGGAGTAAGGACTGAAGTCCATTGCTATAATCTGCTGCTGGACCCCAGGGCAGAAGTGTGAGAGGAAAGAGAATTTCAAAATGCATTATTAACAAAAGTCAGTGTTTCTCTGGCATCCCAAATTGAAAACCTGAGTATTTCTCCATTTTAGGAATGCCACAGGTAGTTTTCTTTCTGGTATATTGAAAACTTCTGTAGGCTAGGCAGAATGCTAGACAGAAAAATGGATCCAATAAAAAAGAATTCTTGTCCACTTGGAAAAGTCATTTTTCGGGTCACAATTTGTATGTTTAAAAATGACATGGTATGATAATGATTTGATTTTATTATAGAAACTTCCCAGAAATGGTAAGCATGTTACCAAATTTTTTACAAAACAAGTCAACAGAAAAGCAAACTCAATTTGTTATGTTCAGCTACACTAAAATTGTACAGCTCTTCTGGACATGTACACTTAATAGTTTGAAAATAATTTGGCAAAAGAATATTAAATATGAATACGTTATGAACAACACTGTATATACACTTGCCTTCACTACAGAAGGGTCTCTTAACGCCAGAGAAATTTACTGTTTCATGAAGAGTCTTCTCCTCTTGACAGTACTCGCAATATGTAACTATGCAATGCAGCTTCTTATAGTCGTCTGAGCAGGTTCTGCTGCAGAATTGATGCACTTTATTCTAAATGCATAATGGGAACCTTGGTAAGCAGAGGACAACCATCTCGAGAACAAGTTTAAGAAATAAACAAGCCATGCTTACAGAAACTAAGTTAAATCATTTACCACATAATGTTATCTTCCTTGGGGATACATTTCTAATAAACCACAGACATCTAGTTTAACTAATTCACAGCTATATTTAGATGAAACTCCACAAAATTCAATATCATTAACTAACCAAAACTTATAGAAAAATAGTACAAGCATCACCAAAGCAATACAGCAATCTAGTGTTGCTAACAGGAGATACGTGAAGAAAACATGGACGATATAACAAAAAGATGAAAATTATGACATTAACATTTTCACTCAAAAATAATTTTGTTAAGTATAGTCAAGTAGGCTCAATCCCATTCTTATCACAGCTTAAGAGTAACAGACCTATTGTGGATAAGATATTCAATATGGAGCCATTACCCATTGTGCTGCTAAGCTCAAGACTGAGTGGAGTGGGCTCGCTTGAATAGAGCAAGGTTAGTAATTATTTAGTTATTTCTCCTGGCCTCAAATCCATAAGAGCCAGTGATTTTTCAAGTATGCAGTCGTCAGGAACAAGTTAAAATCTCCAGGGCAGCAGCGTTTCCCAGGATGTAGACTAGGTCTAAATTATCTCACACTAGCAAAGATACCTGAAAACCCAGATAAGGAAAATGAAAGAGCCTAGGAAGTAACTAAAATAGTAAGGCAATCATCAGTGGGAAGGTGCCCCATCATGGACATGCAACTATAAAGAAAAAGCAAAAAAGAAACTGCAACTGCAAGAAGCAAGAGGCCCTCTGAGTTCTTATCACCTGAGAGTCAGGCACAATTCCCATTCAATTTAATGGTGTTTCCAAATTCCTTCCAATATTTGCCCGCCAAATAAATAAAAGCAACACAGCACAAGACTGCAAAGGCAGGGTGGTACTGACATGGCGAGGGTGAGAAGAACCTCATTTTCATCTAGTATTATCAGGACAATTTATCTCCTGTATGATACTATTTTTATGTGCTTGCTCATGAGCTCATTTCCTCATTCCCCATCAATCCTTTGTCCTAATTATTGGACATTCAACATTCTTCCTGCTAAGATCTAAAAAGGGTTTTAGTCACTAAAAATCATCACTAAGTGCCTCAACAGTCTCAAAGAATGATTGGTTTAAATGTTCTTAAGATTACACCAATCAAATTAACAAACTAGAAAATTTTCTAGGGACTAAAGTGCTTAAATAATGAAATTTCATATATTCAAAGTACTTTAAAAATTGTATAGTTTCGCCGAGACCGGTTTGGCTCAGTGGATAGAGCATCGGCTTGCGGACTGAGGGGTCCCGGGTTCGATTCCGGTCAGGGGCATGTGCCTGGGTTGCGGGCACATCCCCAGTGGGAGATGTGCAGGAGGCAGCTGATCGATGTTCCTCTCTCATCGATGTTTCTAACTCTCTGTCTCTCTCTCTTCCTCTCTGTAAAAAATCAATAAAATATATATAAAAAAAAAAATTGTATAGTTTCTGGGAATCTCCTTTCACCTAAGACTTGCCAACGGCCACTAATAAGTTTTGGCTCAGGGGCTATTGTTAGTACTGCACCTTTTATCATTTTATATACTACGTGCTCTCAAAAAAAAAAGGTGAAAGAAAGAAGGGCCAAAGATAAGTAGTGCTCAAAAAGCAATTTTCAACCAGGGCCACCTTGTCCATCCATCCATCCACTATTACTGCCCCTTAATGAAAGAAAAATTAGTGATCAAAGTTTTTGCTAATGGCAAAGTAAAGTAATAAATTGGTGAAGGTAAGAATGATGAAAAGGGAAAATAGATTTATATTAGGAGTCTTTTATTAAAACAAAATTATAAAATGTTAAATGACAATATGGTAAATGATTAGCAAATTTTATTTTACAGGTAGTGGGTAATACAAGAATTAGAGTTCACAGAAAATATTTATTAGGATGGATGGGGAGTAGAGGAGAAGAGATAAGGGAGAGATGGGGAAAATACTGCATAGATGACACCCTATACACTATTATGAACATAATATAGAGTGAATATGACTTCAAAAATTTTGTTTTACATTGAAAAAAACAAAACAGGTCTTTTGTTAGTGCCGCTCCCACATAAGTATATGATTCAAAAATGATGATGCATCATATTTAATGACAGCATCTTTTCTTTCTTAATGATATACAAAATCTGAAAAACTGATCCTTATCTACTAGGAAACAAATTCTCAGATGGAAATGCCATAATTATGCTGCAGCAATCCTGAAAAAGAACAAAGTAGGTGGGATCTCAATACCAGACATCAAGATGTATTACAAAGCCACTGTTCTCAAAACTGCCTGGTACTGGCACAAGAATAGGCATATAGATCAATGGAATAGAATAGAGAGCCCAGAAATTGGCCCGAACCAATATGCTCAATTAATATTTGACAAAGGAGGCAAGAA
>NW_006297810.1:158923-160190 GCF_000327345.1 Myotis davidii | reverse complement strand
TGATGAATCTCAGAGGGAAGGAAGAGTATCCACAAAGGTCTTATATGCATATATGTATTACCTATGGACAGACAATAGGGTGGTGAAGGTTTGGGGTGGGTTAGGAACTGGGTGAAGAGGGAGCAATGGGGGGAAAAGGAGACATCTGTAATACTCTCAACAAAAGATTAAATAAAAAAAAAAGAAATGCCATAATTATTTTACTAGATAATATACATAACAAGATATGACTTGCCTCCCATTCCAGGATTTCTGGCTTTGAACAAAAGGAATTTTTGCAATAGTTGCATTTCAACTGAATATCACTCGGAGTTACAAACTGGCCATTTGGAGATGACTGCATACTTAGAGCCTTAAACAAAACAAAGAACAAAATATACTGAGTCTGATATGGATTTTGGAATTTTTATTTATGACAACTGTCAAATATTGACTATGTCCAGAAAACAGTATGTATTTTGCTTAAGTATTTCATTTCAATACATAAAATTACATTTCTAAATTTTGTCCTTAAGATGTATACTACTATATTAAGTATGTCTTATAAAAATTAAAATTCATTTATCACAGGATTACTAATTTTAAACATATATGAAAAAGGGGGGGGAGGGGATCATACCAATCCTGATTTCTTTTTTCTCTTTAAGAAAAATGTAAAAAAAAACAAAAAAGGAAATGTAAGCAGCCCTAGCCAGTTTGGCTCAGTGTATAGAGTGTCTGCCTGCGGACTGAAGGGTCCCGGGTTTGATTCTGGTCAAGGGCATGTACCTCAACAGTCTCTCCTTCTCTCTTCCACTCTCTCTAAAAATCAATGGAAAAATATCTTCGGGTGAGGATTAAATAAAAAAGAAAAAGTAAAAAAAGCACCAGAAAAAAAAAAGAAAATGTAAGCAAATAATAGTGAAGTTGTTTAACCAAGTTATGAACTAGTAAATAAAAATTTAAACCCTAGGCCCTGGCCAGGTTGCTCAGTTGGTTAAAGCATTGTCTGATATGCTAGGGTTGCAGGTTTGATCCCGTCAGGGCATACAGGAATCAACCAATAAACACAGGAATGAGTACAACAACAAAATCAATGTTTCTCTCTCCCACCCACTTCCTCTCTGTTTCTAAAATCAGACAATCAATAAATAAAATTTTTCATTTAAAACCTGGCCCTAACAGGTGACGCAGAGGTGACCAGTCCCACTTGCACTGCTGCCATCTTTGTCATCCTAAGTCCATCAATGAAAAACTATCTATGTTATTTTTGTTAATTGTTTTATAG
>NW_006297810.1:147163-158897 GCF_000327345.1 Myotis davidii | reverse complement strand
GAGGAGGGAGAGATAAGAGAAACATCAATCAGCTGCCTCTAGCACACCCCCTACCAGGATCGATCCCAAAACCCAGGTATGTGCCACAACCAGGAATCAAACCGGTGACCTCTAGGTGCAGGGATGACGAGCTCACCAACTGAGCCACACCAGTCAGGGTCAGCCTATATTACGTTTAAAAGTGGATCATTTCATATACAAAGTTAGAGAAAAAAGATTTATAGACTGGCATTGATATAAGGAATTTATTGTTATATTTATTTTACAAGTTAAAACCATTTACAGCATAGAAGAAGATATAAGGACACATGGGCTTTAAAACTTTTAATCTAATCTGAGTGGGAGAGTACAACGATATTTAATTTTCATTCTTTAATCCATATTACGTATCTTGTGAATGTAGGAAATAGTTAATAAAATTCTTTTCAATGTGGCAGTGGAGAGAAAACCACCTGTAGCATTTTTATTCTTTTTGTAATCTTTATCATTTTTAAAATTTCTGCATTGTTCTACACAATTAAAATTTGTTATTAAAAATAAAACATGCAGATTTAAGACAGCAACTATCAGATGAATAAAATTTTTAAATAAAAACTGCCATTAACCTTAACTATTTTTAAGAAAATTCAAGTCCATTAAAATTACTTATTCACAACTTTTCTTAAAATATTGTTTTACCTCACCCAAGGATATGTTTTATTGATTTGAGAAAGGAAGGGTGATAGAGAAACATCGATCCGTTTCTTCCTGTAGGAATCACAACTGGGAACAAAACAACCTCCTAAATATGTGCCCTGACCGAGAATCGAACCCACAACCTTCTGGTGTACAGAATAAAGCTCAACCAACTGAGCCACCGGTCAGGGCTATTTTTTCAAAACTTAGAATGGAAAATCATCTAATGAAGACATATAGTTCAAAATCTATGATTTGCTTTAAAATAAAGAAAAAGTAAAAAATGCTGCTTTTCTATGTGTCAATCTAGCACTACTTTTATACAAAGTCACAAAGCAATGAGGCTGCCTACAGGCTTATTTGCATGCATCCCTCAGAAGTCAAAGTCTAAATTCAGTGTTTCTTTAAAATATACAATGTACTATTACACAAACGGTCTCATCAAATCCTGGGCAATGTAAGTTTCAATTAAAAGGAAAAAATAGTTAAAACATTTTCCATTAACATTTTAGTTTACCCAACATCAAAAAGGAATAAAGAAAGTTATGACAAGCAGCATGCCAAAGACACTGTCCTTCACTCACCAAATTACTCCTTATTCCTTAATGTCTACTTTATGGATAAGCCAAGTCAGAAGCAGTACTTGCCACTCTAAGGGTGTTATCAATGGCCATATCTCAACTTCCAAAATGAAAGTTTAATCTTGAATATGGTAATAACCTAAGCTCAGATGAGGATACAACTACTAACAAAAATAACTCTCACCAGGCTGAATTCAAAACCACTTCAACTTAAATGCAATAACTGTTAACTACTACAATATATATGAGACTGCATTTTCATTTTAAATAAATTAACACAGAGCACAATGCCTGCAACACAGAACTGTTGTTCAAATGAACTCATGATGCACCGCTTTGTGCACTGGTGAGAAATTTTGTGTAATACCCTAAAATTTTCAGAGCAGATAGTAAACCTATTCCGACCACTGAACTAATGCTAAATCCTCTCTAAACTAACCTTCCTAGTCAACAGGCTTAAGTTTGAATACTTCCAGTAATACTCTTCTGAGACTATCCATATGCCAAAATTTACAATTTACCAAAATAAGATGACCTTTACATTTAACAAAATGAAAAATGTCTCCTTGAAACTGGTCTTGTATTAAAATCCAATCCCCTTTATACCTGCCATATTTTTAATATATGAAGAAAACGTTTGTGCTTATTACTTCCAAGCTAAATATACTACCTATGTCCTTCATAAAACAGAATTCCCCAATAAAAATCACATGATGTTATTCAAACCATCTACTAAGAAAATACTACACATCAGACATGGAGCTAAATTTTGGTGTGTTTTTTTTTTTCCTACAAAGTCTAGGTCATAAATACAATTAAAAAGTCAATTAGGCCCTGGCCAGTAGTGCATAAATCCCAGGCCCTGATCAGGGCACCCGGGGCAAATGTAGGAGGCAACCTACAAAGTGAGAGATTGATCTTGATCAATGTGTTTCTCTCACATAGATATTTCTCTGTCCCCCCCCCACCTTCCACTATCTCTAAAAGTCAATGGAAAAAATATCCTCTGGCGAAGATTAACGAACAAAAAAGTTCTAAGTAGAGAGCTGGGGGCAGCCATGTCTGCTGTGACTCTATCTTCACCTACCAATGTGACCCTCAACAAACTAAAAAGATTGGCCAGCCTTTGTGGCTAAGTGGTTGAATATAAACTTATGAACCAGGAAGTCACGGTTTAATTCCATCAGAGCATATGCCCAGGTTTGGGGCTCAATGACCAGTTTGGGGTATGCAGGAGGCAGTCGATCAATGATTCTCTCTCATCATTTATGTATCTATCTCTCCTCCTTTCTTTTCTGAAGTAAATAAAAATATATTTTAAAAAAACAAAACTAGCTAAAAAATTAGCACATTAAGTAAAGACAAAGGATATTACACTGTATTTTCTAAGTCTATTTTATTAGGGTAAGGGTTATGCAAAATAAATAACAAACCTGAAATTTAGCCACACAACTGGAATTGCAAAAGTTATACAGTTTTCCATCAGGCATTGTGGCTTGATATTGAGGTAAAGAGTTTCGTTTACAAAAATGGCAAATAATTCCCAAACCTAGGAGAGAAAAGGTACATACATAACTGATTTCTTTATAAAGTAATAAAAGCCTTTTTTAATATATCTTAATTAACCTCAGAATAGCTTCTTAATGGAACCTTCTGTAAACTATCCTTTAATTTCCAAAATTATTTATTTATACCTTAAAAAGTATTGTCCTAAAAGAGTCTATTATGTCTCTAAAACACACAGATACATGAGACAATCTCAGTTTTAGATATTTAGATGGAAAAAGTTTTAGCTAAGAACACAGGCATGGACAGAACTTCAATAATTTTAAAAGAAATATGGAATGATGAAAACATTAATAATTAAAGTTTCCAGTAATATAGTTTAGTGTGATAATAAAAAATAAAAATTTATGTAATTAGCACAAGCACAAGAATAAAGTTAAAGGAAAGTAGTTAGAAAATTAGTCATGTTATTAAAGTTTTTTAACAGCCCAAATCCCTGAAACTTACTTTGTGATTTTGCATATTTTGTCTTGTGACTGTTCATGCAAGCAGTGGAACAGTATGGCTCCATATATCCATTAGGACCTATACACTGAGTCATATCAAAAAACCTGCACTGTGTTCGGCAACCAGTACAAGTGGTCAGTTTTCCATATTTCTAAAATTTGAAACATAAAAAGATAATTAAGAAAACCATAATTTAACTAAAAAAATAATTGTATTTTTTCATTATACCTTTTCTCTCTGCAAAACAATTCTATTAATCTCTAATCGGGGTTAGTGGGTCAGAAATCTTCACCTGGATGCAAGCTGTTAAGTGCAATGCAGCTAAATCAGATTCAAACAAAAGTAATGATCGCAGCTAACTTTCCTTCAAAAATAGTGTTTTCTCTATTAATTTAACAGAATCCCTACAGAGAGGTAAATCACAACTAAAAATCAAAGACACAATGTTTTCTGTTTATAATAAAGACACACTTCTTTATCCTGTGACTGAAGAAATTAAATGGACCTAAAAATGTAAGCCTTAATAATCAAATGAACACAGTCCTTCAGAGAAAATAATTTGAAGATGTTAAATACTTATTCTATTGAGCTGCTGATGTGCAATCACTTTTGGAATGTCTCTTAAAACTGATTTACCACCTATCTACTACATTTATAATCTTATTCAACCATAATAAAAATTTTTAATTTGTAGATTAAAAAACTTTCAAAATGATTTTTGGCTATTAACTAAAGTTAATAATTAGTCAACAGATAATAATGAAGTCAATCCTTCAGCCAAGGATGAATTATTTGCCAACACTGATATAATTCAGACCAATGAGACAGAATATATGAAGATAAAGGAGGTACACTTTGAGAACTGCTAGACAAAAGCAATTATTATTGATATATATAGTCTTATAAAAAGTACAGTTTGGATGAACTGGTGTGTTTCTATTAAAACATTTACTTGATAGTCACAATTGGACATCAAAGATGAGGGGGGAGCCTTTTAGAGCAACTTTGATCTCTTCTGAGCAGTTACAGAATGCCACAATCAGTTAAATCAAATATCATAGATCATGTTGCAAAATAACTGTATCCACCTTCCCACCTGATGTGGAGATTATCTCACTCATCTGCATACCCAACATAATCTAGTACAATATGATGACATAAGAAGAAATCAAAATGTTTCACGGATGGATAAATAACAGATGTCAGGGCCCTGACAAGGTGGTTCTTGGTTGGAGCTTGGACTATACACCAAAAAGGGTTGCGGGTTTAATTCTCGGACAGGGCACATATCTAGGTTGCGGATTTCATCCCCAGTCAGGGCACAGACAGGAGGTAACCAATTGATGTTTGTCATATCAATGTTTCTCTCTTTCCTTCCTTACCTTCCTCCTTCCCTACCCCCTCCCTCCCTCTCTCTCTCTCTCTCAAATCAATAGGAAAAAACATATCCTTGGGTGAGGATTAAAAAAAAAAAAAAACTAACAAATGTCAGGAAACACAACAATCAAGCCCAAAATAAAATAAAATGGATAAATTTCACAAGCACAAAAATATTTTAGACAATAAATAATTTGGAGGTAAAAAACAATAACAAAAAAAAAGTAAAAACATCACCAGCCAAAAAAAGAAATAAAAAATACTTCCTCAGCATACAATAAATAGAACAGATATGAGAAAACAGAACTCCTGATGTGCCAAGAAGGTATGTTATATTCGTTCTGGTACCATAAAATATAATTTTTGCTGCCTATTTCCCATTACTAAAATATCTCTTAAAGGAAGCCCTAAATTTTACTTTTCAAAGTGGAAATCAACTCATTCTTCAATTTCTCATATGCTCCAGAAAGAAATGCTTATCAATAACAAAATAATAGTAACAAGAAAGAAATAACCTATTAAATCTAATTATTAATTCTCCCAGTGTTTGAAAGGCAACATGTTTTCTTGAGGCCTATATAATAATTTAATTTTATATTGGGGTGGGGGGAACCAAAGAAAACAAATCAAAAATGGAAAATAAAAGAATGTTTAAAATCTGATACCACAGTACAAATTAAGAATACTAAAAACATCAGGACACCTGCCATTGTATCTCAGGATCACTCCCAGTAGATGTGTGCATAAGACTTCCATGTAGCAGCACCTATGAGGAATTCCTTTACCAATATATTATTCAATAAATGAAGTCCAACTGTCTAATCTAATTTTGGATTAAATTTTTTTAACTTCATTAGAAACATTCTTCAAGTTGACAATGATTTTATTGGTAGAATAGTTAATAAGTTTGAAGACGTAACCAAATAAAAAGTATATCAGTTGAACTGGGTGAAGTAAACAAGAAGCTAATAAGCAAGTGGTCCACACTGACAAATACTTTTATTTGAAAAGGTACTATCAGAAAGACAGAATCATTAATATTGAAAATATTTCAACAAAGCTACTTACATAACTACCTCTACTACTTCAAAAACAGAAGGTCCCATTTAATGGAAGAACATCAGCAAAAAAAGAAATAAAGGTTTATGCCATGTTTTCTCTGCTTGATATGTAATAGCCTGAGCCGGTTTAGCTAAATGGATAGAGCCTGTGGACTGAAGGGTCTTGGGTTTGCAAGAGCCTGTGGGTTGCAAGCTCCATCCCTGGCACTGGTCGGAGCCCGGGCGGGAGGCAACCAAATCAATGTATTTCTCTGTCTCTCTCCTTTCCTTCTACTCTCTCTAAAATTTGTTGGAAAAATATCCTCAGGTTAGGATTAACAAAACAAAAAAAATCAAAATAGCCATATTTAAATTTTATGTGTCCTATAAATATGCATTATGTAATTTAAATGAGTGAAATTAAATAGAACAAATTCACAAGTAATATATTTCCTCATTTAGGCAAGGGGGAAAAGAAACCTACTTAGGGGGAAAGAATGAGGTAGAATTGACTGAAACAAGTTATCAGTAAGGTAAATATAATGGGACTTTATAGTAAATTGGCTCACTTTCAGGCTACTGAGAAAAGGTGCCTTACATTTAAATTTTAACCAATTCCACATTAATATCAAAATTAACAACCATCACAGGATTTTAAAATTTCCCGATTTTTCTTTAACACGTAATACATTTCATTTAGAATATTTTGACCAAGCAAGTGGACAACATGGGTAGATGCTCAAGAGATAAAGATTTCACGTACTTGTTGCTACAAATCTAACCTAGGAAATCGGCACCAAGATATATTCAGAACAGAACCTACTTCCTAACCACATTCAACTACAACTTCACTTTGCTCCACAGTGTTACATGGAAAAAATGTATTATCTTTACATTCAATAACATCTACTGCAATGTGGCATTCTCCTTCATTCTAATTGGAGGCAACAAACTACAATAGTTTTAACTGAACCTGCAACTTCATCAAAAATAAAAATCCCCAGCTTTTTCCATTATACTGGCAGTTAGCTCAAAGTATTATTACTAGAGGCCCAGTGCACGAATTCATACACAGGTGGGGTTCCTGGGCCTGGCCAGGGGAAGGGAAGGGACCGCTGGCAGCTGACCCTCAGCTCCCCCCCCCCAACCCAGGGAAAGGGACCACGTCTGCCGCCACCCACCCCCAGTTCCCCATCCCAGCCCAGGGCCTGAAGGCCCTGGAGGGGTTGGGAGAGAAGGCAAAGGTCACCAGGCGGGGCACGGAAGGAACAAATGCCAGACGCCGATGCCACCGTCGGCGCCCTGCCACTGCGCGGTTCCCCTCCTACCTCCTTCCTCCTTCCCTCGCTGCTGCACGGCCACCAGTGAGTGGGCGCCACCACAGTGAGTGGGCGGCAGGCCTATCAGGGCCTGCTGGCCGGGGGGGAGGGAGAGGAGGAGGGACTGCGGGAGGTTGGCAGGGACCATGGATAGTTGACAGCCGCAGGAGGTTGGCTGTGGGAGTGCACTGACCACCAGGGGGCAGCTCCTGCATTGAGCATCTGCCCCCTGGTGGTCAGTGCACATCATAACGACTGGTCAATCAGTTGTGCTAGTACAGTCACTTAGGTGTTTATATATATAGACAGATGTTCAACGTTACTTCAAAAAACACTGCAGTTATTACCATATTTTATTAGTGCATTAATAAAGTATGTATCACATTTGAAAATATTTAGAAATGTTTCAATAACTATTTTGATTAATCAATTCTAGTCATAATATTCTATTTTATGCATTTTATGATAAATGGTCTATCCATATTACTAAAGGAGTCAAAAGCAGAAAATAGTGAAGAACCCTGATTAGAGTGGTGATAAAACTTTAACATGACATGATATTGCACAAATTTTTATACTAAGTGAAGATTAAAAGATAAATTAAAGTAAAACTTATATGTACTTTAGTTATTCAATAAACTGTAATAGTATCTCTTTATGTTGAAGATGTTCACACAGAGAAAAAAAGCATCTAAAATACTGATAAACTATTGTGTTTTACTTTTCTTCATTATTGTAGAGTTTATAACTTTTCTTTCAACTCACACATACTACTTGTAATTTTTTTAATTTTTTCTATTTGACAATGGATGCTAAAAATAGTGGGTGTAACGTCTATTGAGCAACAGAATATTTATAGACTATAATATATACACCAAAAAAATTAATAAACAGAGGGAAGAACAGCAATGGTATCCTAGATAAATTCGACCCACACCTCCTTAGCTAAGTGAGCCAAGTCAACAGATAGACATCAAGTGCCTCCTGGTGTGATGCACTAAAATGGATACAATATCACTTATGATGTCAAAAAATACATGACCTCAATATATTCCTTAGAAAATATCAGAAAAGCCCAAATTGAGGAGCACTCTACAAAGCATCCTGTAGTATGTAAAAATGTCAAAGTCATGAAAGACTGGAGAACTGTTCCATATTAAAGCAGATAGGACTTCCATCCATAGCCATGATGGAGTAACAGAGACTAGATGTAACCTCCCACCATTAACAACTAGGAAACTAGACAGAAGATATGAAACAAATGGCTTTTAAAAATTGCACAAAACATAATATAATGTTATACAGAAATAAAAAAAAGTCAAGCTGTAGAAACAGATCTAGAAATGACAAATGCAAATAGTATGCAAAGATATTAAAAGAGCTATTATAAATATGCCAACATAGTTGAGAAATCAGTACAGAAAAACATGAATATGATGAGGCAAGGAATAGAAGATATAAAAAATACCCAGGTGGAACTTCTATAGATGACAAATACAAGATCTGAGATAAAAAATACACAGTATTTTATTTGATCACGTTTATTTGATTAAAGATCAGCAAAATCAAAGATACAATAATAGAAACTCTCCAAAATGAAGGAAAAAGAACCATAGTGAACACAGAACCTAGATACAGAACCTAGACACAGAACCATAGTGATTATAAGATAATAGCAGAAAGTCTAATATATCTGGGATTGGGGTCTCAAAGGAATAGAGGAGGAAATAGATTTAAAAAAAAAGAATTTGATGAAATAGCCTATAACCCTGGATTACATGGATCCCAGACAAGTAATCTTTTTTTTTCCATTTGCTATAAGGGACATTAATACACAAAATTTGAATAAGGTCTATAGATTAATGAGATAGCAGTATTTTATCAAATTAAAATTCATTATTTTGATCATCGTACTACAGTTAAAATTATATCTACTTGTATGCATTTACTATTCATGTGCTAATTTATTCATCTGGATTAATGGGAATATAGATTTCAAAATTATGTTTTTAAAAGGGTTTTATTTACCTTTCAAGCATGCACTAAAGAGACGGGCTTTGATATCCTATAAATAAATTCCTATTGTGGACAAGGTACTGTGCATTAAAAAAGTATATTTCATAATAGCAACATAAATACCTAAAAGCAAATGATCTTATCACACAAAAAATACATGTAAAATTTAATGAAATAAGAAAGGTTGTTTATGTCATAAAGATAAAATAAGAAAACAATCATCTGATATATTTTAAGTGAACAAATTTTAACATACAGGCATATCTTGTTTTATTGTGATTCAGATACTGAGTTTTTTACAAATTGAAGACCCTCCACCAGCAAAAGGATCACTGAAGGCTCAGATGATGGTTAGCATTTTTTAGCAATAAATAATTTAATTAAGTAAGGCATGTACATTTCTTTAGACATAACGCTATTGTATACTTAATAGACTACAGCACAGTCTATTTATCATTCTAAAAAATAATAAAAACATTATTTTTATGTGCACTGGGAAATAAAAAGTTCTCGTGACATAGTTTACTGTGATGCTCACTTCCTTGAGGTGGTCAAAAACTGAAGCTCAATATGTCCGAAGTGTGCCAGCACTCAAGAAATCACAGGCTGTTCAGATATACCATAACAACAGTAACAATAGAATGAAATTGTCAGGCCTTAACATTCCTACTCACCTCAGGCTGCATCAAGAAAGAGTCTTGCATGTGATCTCGAACCTCCTTCAGAAAGCTTGGATGGCTACCTACCTAAAAAGAGATTTTCAAACACTTTATAAAAACATATAAAGAAAGGCTACTAGATGGAAAAGTAAATAAACAAGCTGTAAAAGTTTATTCTTAATTACCTGTTCTGTGACTTACAAACTCATTCCAACTTTTAAAAATGCCTATCTGTTGTAGCCCCAGTGCCACTGCCCAACTTAAACAAGAATTATTAAATAATTTTAATTACCCTATAGAAAAAAATCACTTAATTATAAAACAATATAATAATGGCATAAGGAATTAAAAATACAGTCTTAAATCTGACCTGATATAAGCAGACCTTGCAAAACATCACTTATTTCTCTTACATGACAAGATCTCATTAAAATCTATAATTCTTATAATGATATCTCAATTTATTCTAAGTTAAGTGATTTGGAAGTTATGCAATTACAATTTTCATCGTCTGCAAATGGATTGTTTGGGGAATTCATTTTAAAGCACATATGACAGCTTCTAACACATATGAATTTACATCCTTAGTCTCTGCAGAAAATCAAGATACTCTGAAGAAAATGAAAATAACTGAAAAGTGTTAAGCATTTCATACAGTCTCCAGTGCCAGCATCTAGATCACTGGTTCTCAACCTGTGGGTCACGACCCCTTTGGGGGTCGAACGACCCTTTCACAGGGGTCACCTAAGACTATCCTGCATATCAGATATTTACATTATGATTCATAACAGTAGCAACATTATAGTTATGAAGTAGCAACGAAAATAATTTTATGGTTGGGTCACAACATGAGGAATTGTATTTAAAGAGAGAAGGTTGAGAACCACTGCATTAGAGTGTTTTGGATAGTGGTCTCCAAATATATCTGGATGGTACTCCTTTATCAGTAACAACATATGCGTGGATCCCTATTTATTTACTTGTAAATTATTAACATTTAGTATGGGAATTATAAAAAACAAATGAAAATAATATTTTAAAAATTGAAGATGAAATAATATTTTAATATAACTTTTATTTTACTTAATGAAAAAATGAAGAATATTTTTTATGTCCACTAGAGTGGAACAATTTGGTGTCAGTGGAGTCTCTGTGGGGAGCAGCAAGAAGATACTCCTACACCCACCCAGCATAACAAGAATATCCTCCCCCTCCATTGGTGTCAACAGAGGTCAAATGGAGAGCCTGAATTCTACCTCCACTTGGCAATAATGAGGTGGCACATTCCTCCCCCTGGCAGAGCAGTGTCAAAGAAATACAGCTAAAACAGAGGTTTAATTACAAACCACAGTATAATAATACCCCAAATGTCCAGGCTGCAATTTAAAAACTCACTTATCCTACCAAAACCCAGGAAAACAACACTGTAAATGGAAAGAGACAGTCAATAGATGCTAACACTGAAAGTACAGTAATGTTAGAATGAACTGACAAACAGGCAGCCATGATAAAATTGCAAGAAACAAAAGCCACTTAATTAATAGAGATTCTTACTTAAAAAAAAAAAAAGAAGAAGAAGATAGAAGAAAAACCAAATGGAAATTCTAAAACTGAAAAGAAAAAAAAAAACCTGTAATAAAAATTTAAAACAAAATCAGGCCCTGGCTGGTGTGGCTCAGTTGGTTAACACTAGAAAGACTGAAATTTAGTATATACCTATATTGCCCAAAAGCCGTCAAAATGACTGCATTGTGAAAGAATAACTAATGTGTAAACAAATTTGTTTAAAATTAATTTTTAATATTTTTTATATTATTTACAGTTATATAACAAGTTATTCGACATTTCTTTCATGAATTTAGGGTGCAAAAGAAATAAAATAAACAACTTATTAGAACAAGTATCACTGCATAAAGATTCGAATAACAAGTACTAGTTTAGCTTATTGAGCAACTGCAACTTATCAAGTATGGACAATTTATCATGTACTTGAATGTTATCATGTGACGGTAATCAAAAAAAAAATTAAAACTGTTATTTCAATACAGAGCTGA
>NW_006297810.1:139665-147037 GCF_000327345.1 Myotis davidii | reverse complement strand
ACTCGGGACCCTACTTTGCTGACCATAAATAACTGAGTTTTAAATTTTTTGCCTCGTAGGCTCCACGAGCATATAAAATCCCAATAAATGCACATATTTCCGGTAATGTTGCTGTTCAATCGTTCCTCAAAATTCGGCGGCCTTCTTCTTCTGTGCACTTTTTTAAAAATTTCCCCAAGCAGTCAAAATGACTGCTTTCGGGCAATATAGGTATAACACATATATATATATACCGGAAATGAAGGAGGGGGAGGTAACTACAATTATTAATAAACGCATTTATATGTTGTATAAAAAATCACAAAATTCTAAGAAATTCTGTCATTATATACATCATTGTTTTTCTAATTGAAATTTAAAAGTAGTCAAAATGACTTCCTTGGGCAATCTAGTGTTAAGCATCATCCCATGCACCAAGAGGTTGCTGGCTTGATTTCCAGTCAAGGCACATTCCCATATTGCAGGCTCAATCCCCAACAGGGGGCCAGAAAGGAGGCAGCACACTAATGTTTATTTCTCTCTCCTTCTCTTTTCCTCTCTCTCAAATCAGTAAAAACATATCCTTAAAAATATCAATACTGCCCAGACGTGGTGCTCAGTGGTTGAGGATCGACCTATGAACCAGGAAGCCATGGTTAGATTCCTGGTCAGGGCATATACCCAGATTGCAGGCTCAATCCCCAATCATGCAGAAGGCAGCCAATCAATAGATTCTCTCTCATCACTGATGTTTCTATCTCTCTCTCTATCCCTCTAACCTTCCTCTTTGAAATCAATTAAGAAAATATCAATAGTTAGGTATGTCAAAAAGAACACAGGAGCCAAGTGAAAGTGCTCTCAATGGCCAAAGCTAGAAAGTTATATAACAAATTAAACTAAATTATAACCCGAAGTATAAAATAAATATCGATGGCTCTAGCTGGTTTGGCTCAGTGGATGGAGTGTTGGCCTGAGGACTGAAGGGTTTCAGGTTCGATTCTGGTCAAGGGCACATGCCTGGGTTGCGGGCTCCAACCCCGGGGGGGGGCGGGGGGGGGAGGCAGCCGATCAATGATTCTCTCTCAATAAAAGTATATTTAAAATAAATATCCATGAGTTCCTACTAATATTAATAAATGATTGAATAAATTAATAAATGTAGAAGAGATACATTTCTTAGGCAGAAAAATCCCAGGTATCTGTATACTCCACACTAAAGGAGAGACTGACTTCATTCCAAAGAGTACAACATGGAAACGGAAAGTGGAGGAACTTCACAATGGAGAATTACGACAAGCATTACTTCAGTAAGGTGAAAATGTTGCAAATTAGACAAAAAACAGTAACCCACAAACAGAAGAAACGAAGCAAACCCTAGAAGGGATAAACCAAAACAAATCACAGTTAAATTTCTAAAAAAAACTGAATAAAATTAAAAATTGAATTAAAAAAAAGACATCCCTGGCCAATGTGTCTCAGTGGTTAGAGTGCCAGCCCAAGCACCAAGAGTCACAGGTTCGATTCCCAGTCAAGAGCATGTGCCTGAGATGTGAGTTTGCACTCTGACCTCTGGTGGAGGCACATGCAGGAGATAACCAGTAGATGTGTCTCTCTCACATCGATGTTTCTCTCCCCTTTCTGTCCCCCTCTATTTCAGTATCTCTGAAAAGCAATGGGAAAAATACCCTTGGTGAGAATTAACAAATATAAAATTTAAAAATTAAGACAAAAGTAATCTTGAAACCAGGAAAAGAAATGGAAAAGTACAACTGAAATGACAGCATATGAAGACAGAAAACTTTTAGACAATAGACCTTCTACTCTATACAAACACCACAGGAAAAAAATGTGGCACTAACCCACCCACACCAGCAAAGGCCAAGTGGAGGCCTAGACTTGTAACTTAGCCGGCTTCAATGTGATGCTCCAGCACCCAGCCAAGTTGACGGCAGAAAAAGCCAAGTAAGTAGCATGAACTTCTACCCATGAAGAAGTGGTAAGGTCACTACCACTCAATTCCTACCTCTCACGATGAGAATGGAACCCGTGGGATAGACATATGCATAATGAAAGGCCCAGAAGAAAAGCAGAACAGGGCAGAAAGATTATTTGTAGAAATAATGGCTAAAAAGTCCAAAAATTTGATAACACAAATCTACAAAAATCACAGTTACAAGTAGAAAAAATTCAAAAGAGACACACAAGAGACATTATAATCAAACTGTTGGAAGACAATCTTGAGAGCAGCAGGTAACAGGAATTCTCAGTAATATTTCCCACCAATTTCTCACTAGGAACCATGGAGGCCAAAAGGCAGTGACACAACATTATGTGAAATGCTGAAAGAAAACAACATTCACATAAGAATATAAATCCAGCAAAACTATTATTCAAACATGAAGGAAAAAAAAGACATACCCAAGTAAAAGGTGAGGGATTTCTTACCACTAGACCTACCCTACAAGATATACTAAAGAGCCAAAGATTTATGCTGAAATGAAAGGAAACTATACAGTAACTGGAAGGAATAAAGATCTATATATAAATAACTACATGGGCAAATAAAAAAAGTAGTATTATTATATTTTTGGTTTGTAAGACCACTTTTTATTTCCTACATGATTTTAAAGACAAATACACAAAAATAATGGTAAATCTCTAATAGGCATACAATGCTTAAATTTTAACTTGTAATTAAAATGTAATTTATTATGACATAAAAGAGGATTCGGCTATATAGGAACAGTTTTGGGGAGAGGGGTTTGCTGTTGTTGTTAATCCTCACCTGAGGATATGTTTTCCATTAATTTTTTAGAAAGAGTGGGGGTTAGGGGGGAGAAACATCAATGTGAGAGACCCACATCATTTGGTTGTCTCCAGAACAAGCCTCCACCAGGGCTGGTGATCCAACCTTGACTGGGAAGTGAACCCCTGACCCTTTGGTGCTCAGGCCAACACTCTAACATACACTAAAAGAAATAAAGAAGCCCTGACCGGTTTGGCTCAGTGGATAGAGTGTCGGCCTGGGGACTGAAAGGTCCCAGGTTCGATTCTGGTCAGGGGCATGTACCTTGGTTGCGGGCACATCTCCAGTGTGGGTGTGCGGGAGGCAGCTGGTCAATGTTTCTCTCTCATCAATGTTTCTGATTCTCTACCCCTCTCCCTTCCTCTCTGTAAAGATCAATAAAATATATTTTTTAAAAAAAAGAAAGAAAGAATAACTTACAGGGATTTAGCAGTAGATGGGAAACTATAAAGTTTAGAGTGCTTTCATTTTTAACCAATTTCCAGCAAAGTGGTTTAATGTATGCTTTTGTTTATTTAAAAAGAGAGAGGAAGAGGAGGAGGAGGAGGAGGAGGAGGAGGAGGAGAGGAGGAGGACAAAAAGGAAAAGAGGGAGACAGAGGAGAAGAGAAAAAAATTAAAAACATGAACAATAAAATGGCAATAAATACATATCTATCAACAATTGAGTCTAAAAATCAAAATAAATGAACAAGGAATATAAGGAACAAAATAAACTGATGGATAAAATAGAACCAGAGGCATAGAAACATGGAACAGACTGACAAATATCAGAGGGAAGGGTAGAGGAGGGCAGGAAGAGATTAATCAAAGAACGTGTGTGTGTGTGTGTGTGTGTGTGTGTGTGTGTGTGTGTGTGTGTGTGTGTGTGTGTGTGTGTGTGTGTGTGTGTGTTATCTATGGACACAGACAATAGGGTAGGGAGGAGTAGGAATGAGCTGGAGAGGAAGAACGGGGGGATAAAAGAGGGATATCTGTAATACCCTCAACAAAAAAGATTTTTTAAAAATAAGATATAATTGTAAACATATATGCACCAAATACCAGAGTCCCAAAATATACTAAGTAAACACTGACAAAGAGTAGAATAACAGCTAGAATGGTTATTAAATAACCACTTTCAATAATGGGTAGAACATCCAGACAAAATTTCAATAATTAAATACAGGATTTGAATAACACTGTAAAACAACTAGAGCTAACAGACATAGAGTACTCCACTCAACAATAGCAGAATAAATAGTCTTCCAATTTCACATAAAAGATTCTCCAGGACAGATCGTACGTTAGGCCACCAAAAAAAGTCTCAACAAATTTATAAAGATTGAAAACACAGAGTATCTTTTTCAATTATAAGAGAATGAAACTAGAAATGAGTAATAGAAGGAAAACTAAAAAATTCACAAATACGGATTATTAAACTACTTAACTCAAAGAAGAACTCACTAGGGAAACTTAAAAATACTTAATAAATGAAAGCTAAACCACAAAATAACAAAAGTGATGGGATACAGAGCAATCAGTGATCAAAATAAAATTTATCATTATAAATACCTATTTTTTAAAAGATCTCAAATCAATAACCTAATGTATACCTGAAATAGAAAAAAAGAAAAAACTAGATCCAAAGCCAGCAGAAGAAAGGGAATAATAAAGATTAAAGTGGAGGTAGAGAGTAAAAACTAAAATCAATTAAACCAAAAGTTGATCATTTGAAAGAAATTTACAAACCTTTTAGATAAACTAAGAAAAACAAAAGATACAAAGAACAGAGAAACAAAAAAAGGGACAAATACAGGACACTGCCCCACTCTCCCAAAAAAACTAATTAAATACTATGAACAATTATACACCAAAAACTGAGGTAACATAAAAGAAATAAACAAATTCCTTAAAACAGAAGAACCACTAAAATCAACTCCACACTAAACAGAAAAGATCAACAGATTGGTAGGTAGAGGTTAAATCAGTCATCACAAACCTTGTGACAAAGAAAAGCCCAGGACCAGTGGCTTCCCTGGAGAATTCTGACAAACATTTTAAAAAAGAACTGACATGAATTCTTCTCAAACTCTTCTAAAAGTCACAAGAGAATGGAACATTTCCCACCCCTATTGTATTAGGTCAGCATTACCCTAATTCCAAAGACTGATAAAGACACCACCACAACAAAAATTACAGACCTTTTATATGTTTATTCATAAAGGATTTAGTTTTTTCCTTTATGAAAATAATGGGAAAAAAACGTCATTTAAAATAACGAAAGATAAAAATTTATGAAAAGGTAACAAAAATATTGATGTAATAAGTGGAATGAAATCCCTTGCACTATGAAGAACACTTTGACATCAAAAACATGCTGAGTCTTGCCCTGATCGGTTTGGCTCAGTGGATGGAGTGTCGGCCTGCGGAATGAAGGGTCCCGGATTCGATTCCAGTCAAGGGCATGTACCTTGATTGCGGGCACATCCCCAGTAGGAGGAGTGCAGGAGGCGGCTGATTGATGTTTCTCTCCCATCAATGTTTCTAACTACTCTATTCCTCTCCTTTCTTCTCTGTGAAAAATCAATAAAATAATTTTTAAAAAAACAAACAAAAAAAACATGCTGAGTCTCAAGGTCAGTCATTTGGAAGCAGATATTTGACCCACAACTCAACTGCAGACCAAAATAAATTCCAAGTAGGTTAAAGATGTAAATGTTAAAATGAAGCCTTACAAACATTAAGAGAAAACATGAAAAGTATCGTTTTTATAGCCTAGAAATGAAAAGAATATATGAAGAAATTTCCAGAAGTAATAATAGAAAACCATTAAGTTTGACAATATTAAAATTTAAAATTCTACATGGCAAAAAATGTATATGAGCATCCAATCACAGTTATATATATCACAGATAAATCTCATTACATATTAATGCCATCCTATAAAATAAAACCATAATATGCAAATCCACCAAAAGGCGGAACGACCAGTCTCTATGACACGCACTGACCACCAGGAAGCAGACACTCAATGCAGGAGCTGCCCCGAGAGCGAAGCAACAGGAGGTGGCGGGGGGCGGGGCTGGCCAGCAGGCGACACCAGGCCACCAACTACTGCCTCAAAAGGATGATGTTATGTACTACTTTTTATAATCAGGGCAAAAAAATATAACTGCCCATACAACAGCAAGATGCCTTGCACCTGTATGAAAAGTATGGTCACTGGTGCATGCAGCGTCCCAGATTTCGAGAG
The DNA here is from genome assembly GCF_000327345.1 of Myotis davidii. Lineage (NCBI taxonomy): Eukaryota > Metazoa > Chordata > Mammalia > Chiroptera > Vespertilionidae > Myotis > Myotis davidii. Next base: position 141,018 of record NW_006297810.1, on the reverse strand, counting down.
AGATGTCCAACTGCCGATTTAGGCCCAACATTCCCCCGAAAGGTCCTGGATTGTGAGAGGACGCAGGCCAGGCTGAGGGACACCTCCCACCCCCCAACCCACCCCAATAAATGAATTTCGTGCACCAGGTTTCTAGTTTACATAATATTTATAAATAAGTCAAACCATGAAAACACACAATTAGTGGTTACCTTTTGAGGAAGGGAAAAGGGAAAGTAAATAGGAAAGAACACAAAATAAGCTGATGGAGAATTGGTAGTGTTCATTTACTAGAAGTAGGATCTTAAAAATCAAGGCAAAAGACTCAGATTTGAGTTTTTTAGTAACACTATGAGACAGAATACTAGGTCCACAAATTTACACCTGATGAAAACAAAGCCAGGCACAGGGAAGCTAATTTACCTGGAACACAGATGATAACTGGTGGGGCCTGAATTTTAACCAAAGCAAACTAACTAAAGCCAGCACTCCTAACAATACCAACAATATCAGCAACATCAAAAGTCCTGGAAGTTATATCAACCGAAGGATTTATATGCAAGCATATAGGCCTAACCAATGGACACAGACAACAGGGGGGTGAGGGCAGAAGTGGGGGAGATAGGGGGTAATGTGGGGATAAGAACACATATGTAATAACTTAATCGATAAAAAAATTTAAAAAAAAGTCCTGGAGTTTATCATTAGTGTAATCATTTCCATCAACATTATAGCTTTCCTTATATTAACAAACTGAAAGTATTCCTCCCCATTGCAAATCCTATGAAGCAGGAACTATGTCTACTTTACTTTCCATTCCCAGCAACAAGAACAGTACCTGCAACATAGTAGGTGGTCAATAATTATTTCATGAACAAATTGCCAATGCATTTTGCTCATAAAAATACATGTCCAAATTAATGGGGGTGAGGGGGGAAGAGAAGATCAAAGCCCAAACAAATAAAAATGGGTAAAAGATGTAAACAAATAATTCACAGAGAAAACAGCCCTGAAATAAGGAGGAGGAGGAGAAATAAAAGTTAAAAAATATGAACATTAAATTGAAGAAAAAGGGGGAAGAGGAAGAGGAGGAGGAGTAAAAGATAAAAAATATGGGAAACCAAGATGGCGGCATAGGTTAACGCCAGAGATTGCTGCCTCGAACAACCAATTCAAATTACACCTAACAGACGGAACGGACATCATCCAGAACCACAGGAGGGCTGGCTGAGTGGAAATTCTACAACTAGGAGTAAAGAGGATATCATACCCAGACTCAGAGGAGGCGCAGTGCTGAAGTGAAATTCTCAGGTGTGTGCGCGTGGAGCGGGCTGGCGGCGCGAAGGGCGTGGTTGTTGTTTACACTCGGGAGGG
>NW_006297810.1:128847-138425 GCF_000327345.1 Myotis davidii | reverse complement strand
CGCCAATAAATCCACATCTAGCAATAACTGCATCTAAAAAAGTAAATGAACAAGGAATCTAATTGAGGAAAAAAGAGAATGAATAGAAAACAAGAGGAGAAGACAGAAATAGGAGCAGGAATTTTCTGAGTATCTTTTTTTTTTTTGATTTTTTAACATATGTAATATCTTAATCAATAAAAAACATTAGATAAAAAATATGAATAAAATGCCAATAAATCCACATCTAGCAATAACTGCATCTAAAAAAGTAAATGAACAAGGAATCTAATTGAGGAAAAAAGAGAATGAATAGAAAACAAGAGGAGAAGACAGAAATAGGAGCAGGAATTTTCTGAGTATATCTTTTTTTTTATTGATTTTTTACAGAGAGAAAGGGAGAGGGATAGAGAGTTAGAAACATCGACGAGAAAGAAACATCGATCAGCTGCCTCCTGCACACCCCACACTGGGGATGTGCCCGCAACGGAGGCACATGCCCCTGACCAGAATCGAACCCGGAACCCTTCCGTCCGCAGGCTGACGCTCTATCCACTGAGCCAAACTGGTCAGGGCCTGAGTATATCTTTTTATGTACACTTACTTTTGAATCATGAGTATAAATTCAAAATAAACTAATTCAAAAGATCATAAAATCAAACTTAACCTTGAGAGATTAAAAGGGCAACAAAGTAAATGGATGCTACAGACGTGTTCCCAGGACCAAACTGGAATTACAGCGAAAATACAAAAAAAAAAAATCATCCAGAATAATCAACTAAAAACAAGCTGTAGAGAACCCTGATAACCAAGGATGGAAAGCAGATACCACACAGAGACAGGAAAAAAGGGCAGAGGTGCGAAAGGGATGGACAGGACCCCATAGACAGCAGGTATCTCAGCTGTGGGGAGCTGCCACTGAGAACTCTGGGGTATAAACCGCAAGCTGGGCCACCCTGCAGAGAGTACCAGAACTGAGAAAGGTGCCCACTTAACATCTAGCTGTGAAAAGCAGCAGGGTTGCTGTCTGCCAGATGCTGGAAATGCAGGCACCCTCCTAAAGGGACAAGGCACAAAATTTCATGTGCAGCCACTCACCTTGGGCCGCAGCAAGGAAAGGCAGACACCGGACTGCAGCTCTGTGGGGAGAAGCCAGGGTTGGGGGATCTGGGGTTAGAGCTCACAAGGCAGACACCCCCGTTTATGGTATTGGGTTGTTCCCTGAACCTGCAGAGGACATCTTTCTCAGGCAGACCTTTGCTATTCATGTGGTTTTTGCCACGGGGGAACACTGTTGCCCCTCCATATTGGAAAACCCCTTACCCCACCCTGTGTAGTTTCTGAGGCACATTAATAGACTGAGAAAAACAACCTCCAGGCAGAAGCAACTGCCCTACTCTGTTGGAAAACCATTCATCCCACCTCTGGCCTGAGGTTACTAAAGACTAAATCCAATCAGTCTGCAAGCAGAGGTGGTATCTGGAGGCTTTGAACCTTTGCCTGATCTAAGTAGTCTGAAACAGCACTTGACACTGTCCTGCACTAGAGATTGAGAAGCATAGCAAATCTAAGAATAGTCAGAAACCCAAACAGGAACCCAAAAATGAGGAGACAAAGAATCAACCCCCAAATGAGAGAACAAAAGAATTGTCCAGAAGAATAGATAAATGAAACGGAGATAAGTATCTGATATAGAGTTCAGAATAATGTTGGTAAACAAACTAAACAGCATGAAAAAGGATATAGTAAAAACAGTGGATCAGGAGAGCTGAGGATCTGATCAGTGAATTGGAAGACAGGGTAGAAAAAAAAATCAATCAGTGAACCAAAAGGAAAAAACAGGAAGACAGCTTAAGGGAGCTGTGGGACAACATGAAACATAAAAATATTTATTTAGTGGGTGTCCCAGAAGAGGGAGAAAGGGACCGAGAACATGTTTGAAGAAATAATGGCAGAAAACTTCCCTAACCAGGTGAAGGAAAATGTCACACAAGTACAGGAGACACAGAGTCCTAAGCAAGAAGAACCCAAACAGGCCCACACCGAGACACATCATAATTAAACTGCCAAAAATTAAAGATAAGGAAAGAATCTATACTAATAAAAGGATAGTATGCTAATTAGACCGGACGTATTCCGGATGACCATCCGGACAAAGCCAAAGTAGCTACCTGAGGCTCAGGCAAGCCACAGATGGCGGCTGCCCAGCCACCCAGGGCCGGCCCAAGGCTCAGGAAAGCCGGGGATGGCGGCTGCACAGCAGCCCAGGGCCAGCCCGAGCTTCAGGCAAGCCGGGGATGGTGGCTGCCCAGTCACCAAGGGCCAGGCTGTGGCTCAGGAAAACCTCCAATGGTGGCTGCCCAGCAGGCAAGGCTCAGTTAGGGGGCAATCAGGCTGTCAGAGGAGCAGTTAGGAGGCAATCAGACCAGCAGGGGAGCCATTAGGGGCATCAGGCTGGCAGGCAGAGGCGGTTATGGGTGATCAGGCAGGCAGGTAGGCAAGTGGTTAGGACCTACCAGTCCCGGATTGCGAGAGGGATGTCCAAATGCCAGTTTAGGCCCAATCCCTGTGGGGGTCCCGGATTGGAGAGGGTGCAGGCCAGACTGAGGGACACCCTTCCATGTACGAATTTTGTGCACTGGGCCTTTAGTCTTTTGTAAAAGGCAGTAAGAGAAAAGCAAACTGTTACCTACACAACAGCTCCCAAAGTCTATTATTTTATTGGTCAATGGAAACTCTTCAGGCCAGAAGGGTATGCCATGAAGTAATCAAGTTAATGCAAAACTAGGATCAAAACCCAGATTATTATTTCCCACAAGGCTATCATTCAAAATAGACTGTGAAATAAAAACCTTCCCAAACAAAAGAAAACTAAAGGAGTTCATGACCACCAAGCCAATATTACAAGAAATGCTAAAGGTACTGCTGTAGTAAGAAGAATAGAGAAACTTAGGCATACTGAATTAAAATAGCAATGAATAAATACCTATCAATAATAACCTTAAATGTAAATGGATTAAATGCTCTCATCAAATGGCATAGGGTCAACCAGTATACATGGCGTCTACAAGAAACCCACCTCAGAACATAGGACTCACAAAGGATGAGAGTGAAGGGATGAAAAATATTTTCCGTGCAAATGGAAGGAAAAATAAGCTGGCATAGCAATATTCATATTTGACAAAATAGACTTTAAAATGAAGGACATCACAAGAGACAACAAAGGTCACTACGTAATACGACAGGGATCGATCCAAGAAGAGGATATAACCCTAGTAAACACATATGCACCCAATATATGAGCACCTAAATATATAAAAAAGCTTCCAGAGAATCTACAAACCACACAGTAATACCAGGGAAATTAACACCCCACTGACTTCACTGTATAGGTCTTCCAGACAAAAATTTAACAAGGAAACAGTGACTCTAAAGAACATACTGGGTCAGATGGATTTAGTTGACGTTATAGACAGCGGTTCTCAACCTGTGGGTCTTAACCCCTTTGGGGGTCGAACGACCCTATCACAGGGGTCGCCTAAGACTATCGGAAAACACATATATAATTACATATTCTTTAGGTGATTTATCACTATGCTTTAATTATGTTCAATTTGTAACAATGAAACTACATCCTGCATATCAGATATTTACATTATGATTCATAACAGTAGCAAAATTACAGTTATGAAGTAGCAACAAAAATAATTTTATGGTTGGGGGTCACCACAACATGAGGAACTGTATTAAAGGGTCGCGCGCAGCATTTGGAAGATTGAGAACCACCGTTATAGAACATTTCACACCAAAGCTGCAGAATATACATTCTTCTCAAGTGCACATGGGTTATTAAAAAAGACAGACCACATGTTAAGACACAAAACAAGTCCCTACAAGTTCAAGAAGACTGAAATAATATCAAGAATCTTCTCATATCACAGTGGAATGAAATTAGAAATCAACAACAGTAAAAATACCCAAAACATTCAAACACCTAGAGGTTAAATAGCAAGATATTAAACAATGAATGGGGTACCCATGAGATCTGCAAACAAATGAAAGTGAACACACAACAATCCAAAATCTGAGACACAGCATAAGCAGTCCTGAGAGAGAGGTTCATAGGACTACAGGCCTACTGCAAAACACACAAAAATTAATAACAAACTACTTAACCCGACAACTTAAAGAACTCAAAAAGAACAATAAGAAAAGCCCAGAGAAAGTAGGAGGAAGGAAATAATAAAGATTAGAGCAGAAATAAATAACATAGAGACTAAGAAAACAATACAATAAAATCAATGAAACCAAGCGCTGATTCTTTGAAGGGATAAATAAGATTGATGAACCATTACAGAGATTCATCAAGAAACAGAGAGGACCCAAATAAATTAAATGAAAGCAGAGAAGTAACCACTGAAACCACAGAAATAAAAAGGATTTTAAGAAAATATTATGGCCTGACCGGTTTGGCTCAGTGGATAGAGCATCAGCCTGCGGACTGAAGGGTCCCGGGTTCGATTCCAGTCAAGGGCATGTACCTTGGTTGCGGGCACATCCCCAGTGGGGAGTGTGCAGGAGGCAGCTAATCGATGTTTCTCTCTCATCAATGTTTCTAACTCTCTATCCCTCTCCCTTCCTCTCTGTAAAAAATCAATAAAATATATTTTAAAAAAAAGAAAATACTATGAACAACTATAGGCCAACGACCTGGACAATGTGGGTAAAATGGACAAATTCCTATAAAAAATACAATCTCCCAAAACTGAATCAGAAAGAATCAGAAAACCCGAATAGGCTAATCACAAGTGAGGAAATAGAAGCAGTCATCAAAAAACTCCCTGGGTCGGGACGGATTCACTGGAAGTTTTACCAAACATTCAAAGAAGAACTAACACTTATACTCCTCAATCTATTCCAATATATGCAAGAGGAACACTTCTAAGCTCTTATTATGAAGCCACATTATCCTAATTCCAAAACCAGATAAAGACACTACAAAGAAACAGAATTACAGGCCAATATCCCTGATGAACATAGATGCTAAAATCCTCAACAAAATATGAGCAAATAGAATCCAGCAATATATTAAAAAGAGCATACACCATGACCAACTCGGATTTATTCCAGGGATGCAAGGCTAGTACAATACTTGCCAATCAATAAACGTGATACATAACATAAACAAACTGAAAGACAAAAATCCCATGATCATATTGATATGTACAGAAAAAGCATCTGACAAAATCCAACACACATATATGATAAAAATTCTCAGCAAAGTAGAAATAGAAGGAGTATATCTTAACATGATAAAGGCCCTATATGACAATCCTACACCAAGTATCATACTCAATGGGAAAAACTAAAACCATTTCCCCTAAGAAAAGGAACAAGACAGGTATGTCATTTTGACCATTCTTATTCAACATAGTTACAGGAAGTCCTAGCCACAGCGATCTAACAAAAAAAAGAAATAAAAGGCACCCAAAACTCTTATTACTTGCAAATGACATGATACTGCACATAGAAAACCCTGAAGATGCCACCAAAAAACTACTAGATTTAATAAATAAATGTGGCAATGCAGAATACAAAATCAGCACCTAACAATTGATGGCTATATTATACATCAACAATGAATTCTCAGAAAGAGAAACTAAACAAAAAATCACATTTATCATTGCAACAAAAAAAATAACATATTTAGGAATAAACTTAAAATTAAGGAGGGCAAAAGACGTGTACTTGGAAAACTACAGGATGTTGAAAAAAGAGATAAGGAAGATATAAACAATTGTAGAATATACCGTGTTATGGGTTGGTAAAAATAACATCATTAAAATGTCCATACTCCCCAAGGCAATCTACAGATTCAAGGCAATCCCTATTAAAATAACAACAACATATTTCACAGATCTAGAATACTTCAAAAATTTACTTAGAATCAAAAAAGACCCCGAATAGCTGCAGCAATTTTGAGAAAGAACAAAAAAGTCGGAGGAATCACAATACCAGATTTCAAGTTATACTACAAAGCCACCATAATCAAAATAGCCTGGTACTGGCACAAGAACAGGCATATAGATCAATGGAACAGAAAAGAGAACCCAGAAATGCACCCAAGCCATTACGCTCAATTAATATTTGACAAAGGAGGCAAGAGCATACGATGGAGTCAAGAGAGTCTCTTCAAAAAATGGTGTTGAGAAAACTGGACGATACAAGCAAAAAAATGAAACAAACTCAAACCATTAACAAAAATACACTCAAAATGGATAAAAGACTTAAAGTCGTGAAACCATAAAAATCCAAAAGAAACCATACGCAGCAAAATCTCAGGCATCTCTCGTGTCAACATATGTATAGATACATCTCCTAGGGCCGTGGTTGGCAAACTGCGGCTCGTGAGCCACATGCGGCTCTTTGGCCCTTGAGTGTGGCTCTTCGTAAGCCTTAGGAGTACCCTAATTAAGTTAATAACAATGTAACTACCTATATAGTTTAAGTTTAAAAAATTTGGCTCTCAAAAGAAATTTCAATCGTTGTATTGTTGATATTTGGCTCTGTTGACTAATGAGTCTGCCGACCACTGTCCTAGAGCAAAGGAAACTAAATAAATGGGACTACATCAAAATAAAAAAGCTTCTGCACAGCAAGAAACAACCAAAAAAAACCGAAAAGAGAACCCACTGTATGGGAAAACATACATGGCAATGATAAATCTGATAAAGGGTTAACATCCAATATATGTAAGGAACTCATACAACTTAACAGAAGGATGAAAGACAATTCAATTGAAAAATGGGCAAAGGCCCTAAATAGACACTTCTCCAAAGAGGACATACAGATTGCCAAGAGTCTTATGAAAAAACTAGTGGCCCAGTGCACAAATTCATGCACACTGAAAGTAAATGAATTACAAGAAATATTTTAATATAGCTATTCGCCCTTTCTCTATAGTGTCAACAAAGTTCACAATCGACAATGACAGATTAAAACACACATGTGTGACTGGCACCAGCAACAGCTTTATATGCATCTTAACTTAGCCTTTTACAGATATAGAATAATCTTGCTTAATTAAACCTGCTTTCTTATGTAGCCACACTTTTTCCAGCCCAAGTGAAGCACCCCAACTTCTCTTTCAGGTAATTGTCAGCAACACAGCAGTAAATATCAACACAAGGCAGATTATTATTATAGATGACGTGGGGAGCGCTCTGGCTGCTTTGGCTCAATGGATAGAGTATCAGCCTGCTGACCGAAGGGTCCCAGGTTCAATTCTGGTCAAGGGTATATAACTTGGTTGCAAGCACATCCCCAGTGGGGAGTGTGCAGGAGGCAGCTTATCAATGTTTCTCTCTCATTGACATTTCTAACTCTCTATCCCTCTCCCTTCCTCTCTGTAAAAAAATCAATACAATATATTTTTTTTAAAAAAGATAGATCACGCACGGAGAACAAAGGGTCATATATTTAACTGCAGCAGTGTTTGACTATATTCTGCGCAGTGAGAAAACCTGAAGTCATTTTCAAGGTCCACCATTTCCTACTTCTTTTCAGTCAGGTCAAGTTTCTAAGCTTCCTAAATCTCTGTTTTCCAGCTAATGAAAAGAAGATAGGATTCCATCGAGTCCCCTATCTAGCTACTCCTGGACCTCTGTGAGGATCAAATGAGATGGGGCACAGGAAAATGCTTCAAACTAACAAACATTTGGTTAGTGTAAAATATTTCCACCTATGAAGCAAGTTGTGTGTTCCTGGGCTGAAGAAATTGGAAGGATGCTAGTTGTCACTAGGGAGACGAAGCCGCTCGTTGCTACATGGATTTACCTGGATGGACACTTAGCATATTATATTAGCCTTTTATATATATAGACTAGAGGCCCGGTGCATGAAATATTTGAACAGGAAGGGGGGTGTCCCTCAGCCCAGCCTGCGCCCTCTCGCAATCCAGGACCCCTCAAGGAGGGTCTCTAGGTTTGGCCGGTGATCAGGGCCTATCAGGCCTTTGCTTGCCATCTGTGCAGCACTGCCCCCAACCTCCCAGCCACCGGTCACTTCCCTCTGCAGGCGACAGGCGTGGGGTGCAATCACTTGGCTGGCCTGGGCCTCCCTCTGCAGGGCGATTGATCGCAGGGCCCCCAGATCAATGGCCTGACAGAGGGAGGCCCCTGCCCACCCACTACAGTGCTGCCAACCAGGTAGCCTGGGCCTCCCTCTTTGGGGGAATCGATTGCGGGGCTCCGCGAGCCCGCCCTGTTGGGGCTTCGCAGTTGATCACCATGCAGAGGGTGGCCTGGGCCTCCCTCTTTAGGGCAATCGTGGAATCCTCCCTCCCCCATTGATTGCCCTATTGGTCAGTGGCCTGCACCTCCCTCTTTGGGGCGACTGATCGCAGAGCACCCCCATTGATCACCCCGCAGAGGGTGGCCTGGGCCTCCCTCTTTAGGGCAATCGTGGAATCCTCCCTCCCCCATTGATTGCCCTATTGGTCAGTGGCCTGCACCTCCCTCTTTGGGGCGACTGATCGCAGAGCACCCCCATTGATCACCCCGCAGAGGGTGGCCTGTGCCTTCGTCTGCAGGGCGATGGCGGGGTCCCCCGGCCAATCAAATCGCACCGGCCTTGGCTGACCTGGCGCCAGTACATGTCATAGCATGGTTGTCCAGAAGGTGGTCCAGATGGTCGTTCTGCTGTTCGGTCATTCAGTTGATTTGCATATTACACTTTTATTACTATAGCTATCCCTAATTAAATCGATCATAATCTTCTTGAATATACAATCAGTACTGAGCACTAGAGAAAACAAACACACACACACACACACACACACACACACACACACACACAAACGTATGTTTTTTTCCACTTTGACCTCTACCTGATTTTTGGCATATTATACTTAAACTAGAGGCCTGGTGTACAGATTCGTGCACCGGTGGGGTCCCTAGGGCTGGCCTGCAGGGATCGAGCCAAAACTGGCTCTCCAACATCCCCTGAAAGGTCTCAGATTGCAAGAAGGTTATTCTGGATGACACACCACGTAATCGGGCTCCCTCCTCTCTGGTTCCAGTGCATCACCTGAGAACCGCAGCTGCCAAGTGAACACAGCTCGGCAGCTCCTACATTGAGCATCTACCCACTGGTGGTCATTGCACGTCACAGCTTCTGGTTGGTAGGTTGGTCTGGGGGTCAGCGAGTCAGCTGGTCGGCCGGTCACTTAGGCTTTTATATATAAAAGAGGCACATTGCAGAGGCACATTGCACAAAATTCATATATGGGTAGGGTCCCTAGGTCTGTTCGGCGATGAGGGCCTTCTTTCTGCCAGCCAGGGCATTCCTCCCCCAGCTGCCAGTTGGGGTATTCCTCCATTTCATGCGACCTCCTGGTGGTCAACACATGTCATAGCAAGCGATCGAACTCCTGAGAGGACACTTTGCATGTTACCTTTTTATATTCATACTAGAGGCCCAGTGCACAAAAATTTGTGCACTGGCAGGGGAGTGGGGTTGGGGCGGTGTCACTCAGCCCCACTTGTGCCCTCTCACAGTCTGGGACCCCTCGGGAGATAACCACCTGCTGGCTTAGGCCT
>NW_006297810.1:117086-128232 GCF_000327345.1 Myotis davidii | reverse complement strand
AACCCCTCCTTTTTTTCTTTCTTTCTTTTTTTTTTTATTCTGGGCCAGCTTTATATTTGAGGCTTGGCTCCAGCTCTTAGGTCTCCGCTGCTGAAAGTAGGTTTCTGGCCGTTGCTTACAATGTTGTGATCCTGCTGGCTGAAGCCCGGCAGGTTTCTGGGCTTTTGTTTAGCTTCTATGTTTGTTACATATTTGCTTGCAGCTCAGAGGCCTGCCAAGGCAGTCGGGGAATGTTGGATTCCTCCGTCACTGAAGCAAGCAAGCCTCATGTTCTCTTCAAGCTGCCTGGCTGCCGTCCGCCATCTTGGCTGGCAGTTAATTTGCATATCGCCCTGATTAGCCAATGGGAAGGGTAGCAGAGGTATGGCTAATTACCATGTTTCTCTTTTATTAGATAGGATAATGCTCAAAGTCGCTGATCATCAGAGAGATACAAATTCAAACAACAGTGAGGTGTCACCTCAAACCTGTCAGAATGGCCACCATCAACAAATCGACAAATGACAAGTGCTGGTGAGGATATGGAGAAAGGGGAACCCTAGTATACTGCTGGTGGGAATGCAGACTGGTGTAGCCATTATGGAAAACAATATGGAGTTTCCTCAAAAAATTAAATATGACGCAGTGATCCCACTTCTAGGAATATATCCTAAGAAACCAGTAACACCAATCAGAAAGAATGTATGCTCCCCTGTTTATAGTAGCACAATTTATAATAGCTAAGGTCTGGAAACAGCCCAAGTGCCCCTCAGTGAGAATGGATTAAAAAAGCCATGGAACTTTTACACCATAAAATCCTATGCAGCAATAAAAAAGAAGGGTCTCTTACTCTTTGAGATAGCATGGAGGGACCTGGAGAGTATTATGCTCAGCTAAATAACCCAGTAAGAGAAAGACAAGTATCACATTATCTCACTCATATGTGGAATCTAGTGAACAAAATAAGCTGATAAACAAAATTGATCCACCAACAAAAAGCAATAGAACAGATTGCAGAATCTTAGAGGGAAGGTGGTGGAAGGGTGTGGGGAGAGTGATCAACCAAAGAACTTGTATGCATATACTGTATGTATAACCCATAAACACAGACAATTGGTGGTGAAGGCCGGAGGCAGGGAGAGAGGGTTGGTCCTAGAAGGGGTCAATGGGGAAAAGGGGGGACATATGCAATACTTACAAAGCTAAAGATTTTTTTTTAATTAACAGTAAAACTGAAAATTAAATGAGATGATCAGTCCTAAGCTAGCTTTAACAATGTGAAAAATCATATTTGCTCCCTGGCCAATGTCTTTCGATGGTTAGTGGCAGCCTGCACTCCTAATAGTCAAGGGTTTCGATTCTCAGTCAAGAACATATACCTCCATTGCAGGTTCACTTCCTGCACTCCAATCAAGTGTGAGAGGGAATCAAGCAGTCAATGTGTCACTCTCACATTGATGTTTCTCTCTTTCTCTCTCCTGTTCCCTCCCTCCCTTCTACTCTCTCTGAAAAGCAATGGAAAAAATGTTCTCAGTAAGGATTTAAAAAAAAGAGAGAGAAATCATATTTACAACCATCCAAAAGAAAATTCAAAAGAGAAATCCTGCCCCAGCCAGAAGGTTCAGTTGACTGAAGGACCATCCGGTACACCAGAAAGGCTGCAGGTTTCATCCCTGATTGGGGTGCATACGGGAGACAACCAACCAATCTTCCTTCCTTCCTTCATCTTCCTTCCTCCTTCCCTTCCCTTCCCTTCCCTTTCCTCTCCCTTTCCTTCTTTCTTTCTTTCTTTCCTTCTTTCCTTCCTTCTTTCCTTCTTTCTTTCCTTTTCCTCTCTCTCTCTCTTTCTCTCTCTCTCCTTCCTGCCCCTCTAAAATCAGTAAGCTATCCTCAGGTGAAGAAAAATAAATAAATAAAATAAAGGCAAGATATTTAAAAAAAAGAATTCTTGAGTAATTCTTATAGCATTTACCTTTTTATGTAAACATCACACATTTATATACAATTATCTTTATAGTATTTATTTGAGATAGGTCTTTTCCAAGATGTGAAGACAATAATGGAATGAGATTCCAAGAAAAATCTGGTTAATAAATGCTATTAGAGAAAACAATTAGAGCCATTTACAATACATTCAGAAGAATGGCGGGGGTTTTTTATGTGTGTTTTTTAGAGTGGTGGGTTTTGATCAGATTAAGAATTACCTGTTTGTATTCACTGACACAACTTTGGCAGCAAAATCTCTTTTGCTGACCATCAATCACCAGGACATTGTTTCCAGCACCTTTGCTGGGCAGGTACTCTCCACACTGTTCACAGCAATTCATTATCAGACCATTGGCCATTCTGTATCTATTAAAGCAGTGGTCACTACACAGCTTATGAGTCATATTTTTAAAGCTAACTTCATGGCGAATCTAAAAGGAAAACAACAAACAAAATTTTATAAAGCAAATGATTATGACAAGTAGTCAAATAACAAGATACTCCCATTGAAAAAAAATGCCTCACTAATGTTTTAGTGAAAAGCTTGTTTAAGCAAAAACGAAATGTAACACATATTTCATTATTCCTTGAATCATTTTTATACACCCAAGGAATACATGTATGGTGTGGAGAGGAACACCAGTGACATAACTACAAAGTTCTCTAGCAGTATCTAAAAATAATACAAAGCAACCCAGTTTGAATATTGCTGTTATAAAACTTCTAAAACAAAGAGACTGGAAATCTTCAGATAAATCCAAAAGGAACTATAAATAAGTGCACTACTTTAGAAAAAGGAGAGAGAACCATTATTACAAATCACTCAAATGAGGTATGTTCACACAGTTTCTTTTTTTAATTAAATGCCAACACTTTAATACCATATTAACAATGTGAAGTTACCAAACTTCGTTTGTTCTACTTCTTAAGCAAGATTGTTGCCTTATTTATTTAGTCAGCCTATTGATTTAAACATGGTGGTTTTTTCTGTGAGTTCTCCCAACCTCAGGAAAAAAGTCAATTCATATTATATTTTAATTTTTCCTAAATTATTCTCACTAGGGAAGAATCAGATTACATAATGGGATATTCATCAGATCAATTTTTATATACCCTCACTTTTAAGGTATACTCTAATGAAAGATTATAACTGCTATATAAAGTTAAAAATATTTCCAAAAGTTAAAATCAAGTGATAAAGCACAAAAGTACAAACCTCTGTTAGTTTACCACAAATTGTACATCTTGATTTATTTAGAGCTCCTTTAGTAGGATTCTGTTTGTCTTCATAGAGAGACAGACAGGACGTACTACAGAATTCCTGGAAGGACTCACTTGAGTCCACTTGAGCAACGATGGTTCCTTTCATTGTAGTTATATCTCTGAAAATAAGAGGAACAACTTAAAGTAAAATTCTATTTTTAAAAATAATCAAACAGCCCTAGCCAGTTTTTCACAGTGGTTAGAGCGCTGGCCTGAGGACTGAAGAGTCATGTGTTCAATTCTGGTCATGGACACGTACCTCCATTGCAGGATTGATCCTGCCCCGGGAAGCAACCAACTATGTGTCTCTCATATCCATGTTTCTCTTGTCTCTCTCCTTCCCTTCTACTCTCTAAAAAAAAAAATCAATGGAAAAAATACATTTGGTGCCCGGGCAACATTGCTCAGTGGTTGAGTGTCGTTGACCTATGAATCACCGGGAGGTCAGGATTCAATTCCCAGTGAGGGCACACGCCCGGGTTGCGGGCTCAATTCCCAGTATGGGAGTGTGCAGAAGGGAGTCAATCAATGATTCTCTCTCACCGTTGATGTTTCTATCCCTCTCACCCTCTCCTTTCCACTCTAAAAATCAATAAGAAATTTAAAAAATTTAAAAAATATATATACATACACATTTTCGTGAGGATTAACAAAAAAAAAAAATCAAACATAATAGTAACTGACATTTTTAAAATATATTTTATTGATTTTTTACAGAGAGGAAGGGAGAGAGATAGAGAGTTAGAAACATTGATGAGCGAGAAACATCAATCAGCTGCCTCCTGCACATGTCCCACTGGGTATGTGCCCGCAATCCAGGTACATGCCCTTGACCGGAATCGAACCTGGGACCTTTCAGTCCGCAGGCCAACACTCTATCCACTGAGCCAAACCGGTTTTGGCTGACATTTTTAATTTCTATACAAGCAAACTATTTTATCTTAAGTCCTTGCCACTACACCCAATTTATCCTTAATCTCCTTAACAAGGCTTTCAGATATTGGTAACATTTTAAAAAACAAAATGGCTGTTATTATTTATATAGAGTTTAATGTCAAGGCCCAATTTATTGAGTTATAATAAATTTATAATACCTATTCAATTCCCCTCACTTGGGATAAGTATAAAGCGTGAGATATCTAGGTCACAGGAACATAATAAAAATAACCCCACCTACCATTCTATACAGCTCTCTAATTGTAATTAGAAATGTTAGGAAATGAGTCCTAACCGGTTTGGCTAAAAGGATAGAGTCCCAGGTTCAATTCCGTTCAAGGGCACATACCCAGGTTGCAGGCTCGATCCCCAGTAGGGGGCATGCAGGAGGCAACCAATCAATGATTCTCTCTCATCATTGATGTTTCTCTCTCTCATTCTCCCTAAAAATTAATAAAAACCGATTTTTTAAAAACTGTAAGGAAATGACAATACTGATAACCATTGAAGTTTTCCTTCAATTCTCAATTTCAAGATGCTATATTACAGCATGTAAGTCTTTTATTACTACTGTAAAGCAATCTAAAAAGTGTATAACAATTATCCCAATATTTGACTGTATTAAACTCGTATGGAGCACTAAGACTTTTCCAAAATTCTAAGATCAAAAATATCTTCCCAAATTTGGGCTGCTCCAAGACATGGTACAAGAAAGTCCACCTGGTTTGACCTTGCATATCTCACTTATTTTTAACTAGTTAAGGCAGACTGAAAAATTGACAGAAGAGAGCATCCTCTCTCTCCAAAGCCGTCAGAAAACTGGTATCTGAACCTTGAAACAGTGACTATTCTAATGAGTTAATGTTCAAAACACACATAAACACATACCTATTTTAATACAGGACTAACCATATATAAACTGCCTAATAAATATATCTAATTAATAATATAAATATATATTTTTACAAATTCAAGGAGTCGAGGAAGATTGCAGACTAAATTAACTATAAGATCTATACCAAACTCTATAAAATAGAAAGCCTTTTAATCATAAGCTACCTGGGCTTGATCGAGAACCCTCTAAATCAGTGGTTCTCAACCTTCTGGCCCTTTAAATACAGTTCCTCATGTTGTGACCCAACCATAAAATTATTTTCGTTGCTACTTCATAACTGTAATGTTGCTACTGTTATGAACCGTAATGTAAATATCTGATATGCAGGATGGTCTTAGGCAACCCCTGTTAAAGGGCCGTTCGACCGCCAAAGGAGTCGCGACCCACAGGTTGAGAACCACTGCTCTAAATCATTACAAATTTCAGTTTAGCTTTAAGATTCAATCAACTTGCTTAACAATTTTGAAAGCAGAATAATTCATCTCTAAGACTTTAACAGTATTCCTAAAATTTTATACACCAATATTAAACTATATGTAATTATGTTTAAAAGTAAACCTTACTTTTTACACATAACACACAGTTTCTTTGGAGCAGGCTTGTGAGAGAAGGAGGAAAGGCAGGTGGTAGAACAAAAGAGGTGAGCAGATCCTTTTCGTTGATAAGCTGTCTGTCCCTTTTGTAAAGGTTTTTTGCAGTTTGCACAAGTGACTTTAACTGGTTTGGTGGGTTGCTGTTGGGCAGAAGGCTGGAAAATCTGTTTAGGAAGCGAGGCCACTGGTGATAAAGAATCCACCCCTGGCTGTTTCTGATTTCGAGGAAATGAAGCTGATTGGGAAATCCAAGAATCTTAAAAAAAAAAAAAAGCACAAGAAAGAGCAATGAAATAGGTATTCACACACACTGAAATGTGTATCAGAGAAACAGTTTTAACTTCTCATTTTGAACAAGTATAAGACATTAATAAGGCAGCAGCATAGCAGAGAGGTAATAAACACATGTTTTGGATAAGAATGGCTGATTGAGGCCTGGCAGGAGTTGCTCAGTGGTCAGAGCGTCGGCCAGCACACAGGAGGGTCTCGGGTCTGATTCCCAGTCAAGGGCACATACCTGGGTTGCAAGTCTCATCCCTGCACTCCCCCTCCCCGACTCAGTGGGAGGCAACCAATCGATAAGTCTCTGTCACATCACCGTTTCTCTCTCTCTCTCTCTCTCTCTCTCTCTCTCTCTCTCTCTCTCTCTCTCTCTCTCTCTCTCTCTCTCTCTCTCTCTCTCTCTCTCTCTCTCTCTCTCTCTCTCTCTCTCTCTCTCTCTCTCTCTCTCTCTCTCTCTCTCTCTCTCTCTCTCTCTCTCTCTCTCTCTCTTTCTCTCTCTCTCTATCTCTTACTTTCTCTCTCCTTCCCTCACCTCTCGCCCCAACCTTCATTTTCTCTAAAAATTAATATCCTCACTCCTCAGGTGAGGATAAAAAAAATTTTAAATGACTAGTTGACATTCAGGTTCCATCACTTATCAGACCTCGAAGTTACTTAAACTCCATGCCTAACTCTTCTCTAAGCTGGAAATGGTACCAAGATGATATGAATGCTAACATAAAATGAAAAAACCATGACTAGCATATAGGAAGCACTAAAAATATTAGCCTTTAGTTCTTTTTTTTAAAATATATTTTATTGATTTCCCACAGAGAGGAAGGGAGAAGGATAGAGAGAAACGTCGATGAGAGAGAAACATTGATCAGCTGCCTCCTGCACACCCCCTACTGAGGATGTGCCCGCAACCAAGGTACATGCCCAGAATCAAACCTGGGACCCCTCAGTCCACAGGCCAACGCTCTATCCACTTAGCCAAACTGGTTATGGCTAGCCTTTAGTTCTTAAACAGGAAGAACTAATTTGCAGAGTAATAAATAAGCAAGGAACACATACATCAACACAAAAGTACAATAAAATCTTGATCAACCAGAATCATTGACAAATATAATACAGGTATGTTTATATATGATTATATTCAAAACATCTTTTTAAGAACAGTGTTTCCATACATACATTCAGTTTCATGGCCTCTAAATATATCACATAATAGCAAATAAAATTAAAGTGTTACACAGAAATGACATAAGTCAACATATATATATATAGTAACCAATCCAACATACTGCTCTACACTGCTAACAGTGCAGCATATCACAGCATTGAAGGTACATGTCTCATTAACACTGGAGTGCAGGCATTCATCTGTCCATCTTTAATAGTGAGCTGCTTTGGCACTTAGCTGCAGTCTGCAGCTTCTGCATAGTTATAGTACCACAGGCTTCTTATGACACTACCAACAGCATAAACTTGTTTTCATTATGAAACGTTTTCAGGCCACCACTTCTAATTTCCACTACTTTGATATCTTACAACTTTTTTCATTTCTAGTTTCTTCTACATTTTGAACTTCCATACATAAAAGCTGAACTTCCAATGATAAGCCATTACTTTCCTTCCATTTCAAGTACAAATATAGCCAAAACTCAGGGAAACTAATTTTTTTTTATAAAAAAGAGGGAGAAAGTCTTCTTTTACACACATACACACACACACACACACACACACACACACACACTCTAGAGGCCTGGTACACAAATTCGTGCACCAGTGGGGTCCCTCAGCCTGGCCTGTGGGATCAGGCCAAAACCGAGTCTCCAACATCCAAGAGGCCCCGGATTGTGAGAGGGCACAGGCCAGGCCACCAGTGCATGATCAGGGCCAGGGAGGGATGAGGGAGGTTGGTCAGCCAGCTGGAGAGGGACCGTGGGAGGACTCCAGGGCGTGTTCGGCCCATCTCGTTCAGTCCCTATCAGCCAGACCCCAGCAGCAAGCTAACCTACTGGTTGGGGCATCTGCCCCCTCATGGTCAGAGCAGGTCATAGCGACTGCTCAACCAGTCAACTGTCTGCCCCCTGGTGGTCAGCGCACATCATAGCGAGAAGTTGAGCGGCATTAGCATATCATTAGCATATTACACTTTGATTGGTTGAACGGCTGACCGGTTGACCGGCACTTAGCATATTAGGCTTTTATTACATAGGATATGTATGGAGAGAGGGATTGATTGATTTCAGAGAGGAAGGGAAACATCAGTAATGAGTCCTAACCAGTTTGGCTCGATGGATAGTGTGTCGACCTGTGGAATGTCCCATCAAGGACATATACCTCAGTTGCAGGTTCGATCCCCCATCCCAATCAGGGGTGCGTACAAGACGCAACCAATTGATGTGTCTGTCTCACATCTGTTTCTCTCTCTGTGTCTCTCCCTCTCCCTTCCACTCTCTCTAAAAATTAATGGAAAAATATCCTCAGGTGAGGATTAACGAAACAAACAAAAAAGGGAAACATCAGTGATGAAAGAGAATCATTAATTGGCTGCCTCATGCACACCCCCTATTAGAGCCCAAAACCCAGGAATAGACCCTGACAGGGAATTGAAATGAGACCTCCTGGTTCACAGGTAGAAGAAACTCAATCACTGAGCCACACCTATGGGGCAGGGAAACTTCTTTACTACAAAAACCTAAAGAAGAGACCACGCTCTCTGGGACAGGGAGAGACTACCACCGCTGCGGCACTCCCCGGACTGCGGGACTCGGGCATGGAGCTCACGCCATCTTGAAGGGGAGAGCGGCCTCTTCTAGGAACTCATCAGCACCACCACCCAGACAGGCCTGGGATATTGCCCCCAACCCAGCAGCCACTCCAGCCAAAATCCTGCTGCCCACCCGCAGACTCGCAGACCCTGGGATCTCCACCTCCAAAGGAGCACCACGCCCACAGCAGTAAGTGCAGCCACCCCTTCCCAGCAGTAGACCTCCGACATCGCATTTGCGTGTCTCCAGCACGCAAGTCTCCGAGGCACACCACTCCATAGATTTCTCTTGAGAGTCACTGTACACCCCAACTGGATGTGATTTTGTACAGACACAGGTGCACTGCCCCCCAGTAGAAATTCTGAATTCCCTCTGCCTGATTAACTGCCCACACACACCAAGCTGCGCAACTTAAGTGCCAGGGCCCTTCAGCGCCAGGGTATCTCAGCGCCAGGGTCTCTCAGAGTGCGTCAGGGCTCAGCGCCCGGCAAAGGCACTGCCACAGTTGCTCACTCCCCCTGAGCCCATCTATCCACTGGGCACTTTGGGAAGCCGCAGTGAGCCTCCGCTGGGTCCGATCTTGGACAAATAAGGACGCACTCCCCTGGGCAGTAGAAATTCTGAATTCACCCATCCTGGGTACCTGCCCAAAGGCCTCGATTAAGCGTGCCAGGACCCTTCAGAGTGCCTCATTGCGCCTGCGCTAGCAAACTCACTGCGGGTGCTCCTGTATACCACCACCGGGAATGCGCGCCTATCCACCACAGGTGCATCAGCAAAAACTGAGTTTCCACACCCCACAGCTCCAGAACTCTGGACACTACAGTTGCATGCTTTTCCAGCGTGCAGGTCTCCCAAGACAACCTCTCCACAGGCAGCCCTGGGGCCCCACTGTGAGCCCCGCTGGACATGTACTTAAAAAAACAGGGGTGCATTTCTGGGCTGTAGAAATGCTGAATTCCCTCTTCTGGGATACCTGCCCACAGACACTGCAATCCAGTGGCTTCAGAGCCAGCGCCCTTCAGAGTGTGTCAGTACACCCTGCAGGCAAACACACCACAGGTGCCCCTGTAAACTGCCGCTGGGATCGCGTGTATCCAACCACAGAAGCAGCAGCAAAAGCTGTAGCCCTGGGGCCCCACTGTGAGCCCCGCTGGACATGTACTTAAAAAAACAGGGGTGCATTTCTGGGCTGTAGAAATGCTGAATTCCCTCTTCTGGGATACCTGCCCACAGACACTGCAATCCAGTGGCTTCAGAGCCAGCGCCCTTCAGAGTGTGTCATGACACCCTGCAGGCAAACACACCACAGGTGCCCCTGTAAACTGCCGCTGCGATCGCGTGTATCCAACCACAGAAGCAGCAGCAAAAGCTGTGTCTGCCCACCACACAACTACAGAACTCTGGACACCACAGTCATGCCTTTCCAGAACACAAGCCTCCTGAGCCCCACCACCCCAACAGACAGCTCCTGGGTGCCACTGTGAGTCCCCGTTGGGCACGCATGATTTCAATAAAGGGCACAAGAAAGCAAAAATTGGGACACCCCCTCCACGGCTGCTGACTTCTAGACACCTCAGTTGCGCCTTTTCACCTCACAGGCCTACATCAAGAGAACCCAAATAGCTCAAGTAGGGAACTACACTAGACTACTAAGCCCAGGAGACCTGAGAGGTCACACCAGTAGCACCATACCCAAAAGAAACTGGGTAGCAAAGCAATCGGAGCTACAGTTAAAACATTACAGCAAAACATGGGAAGACAAAAAAGCAATCCACAAAGGAAAGACAAAAAGGAGTCACCAGAAAGGGAGTTAAATGAAATTGAGGCTACTAACTTATCAGAGGAAGAATTCAGAGTAATGGTCATAAGGATGCTCAAACAGCTGGATAACAAATACACAAAACTCAATGAGAATTATAAGGAACTCAATAAGAATGTCACCAGCATGAAAAGGAACCAAGAGGAAATGAAGAACGACATAGCTGCAATGAAGAACACAATGGAAGGCTTAAACAGCAGACTAGAAGAGGCTAAGGACCGTATCAGCGAATTAAAAGACAAGGTAGGAAAAAACACACAAACACAAGAGCAACTGGAAAAAAAACTTAAAAAGCAAGAGGAGAGCCTAAGGGAGCTTTGGGACAACGCAAATGAAACAACATTCGCTTAATAGGGGTACCAGAAGGAGAGGAGAAGCAAGGAATAGAAAACTTCCCTGATACTGGCAAGAAAAAAACTACACAAGTCCAAGAAGCACATAGAGTGCCAAACAAGATGAAACCCCAAAAGACCAATACCAAGAAACATCATAAATAAATTGGCAAACACCAATGACAAAGAAGGAATCTTAAAGGCTGCCAAAGAGAGACAGAAAGTTACCTACAAAGGAACTCCTATTAGAATATCAGCTGACTTCTCAAAAGAAAAACACCAGGCAAGAAGGGAATGGAATA
>NW_006297810.1:115602-117071 GCF_000327345.1 Myotis davidii | reverse complement strand
AACGCTATCATTCAAAATTGAATGTGGAATCAGGAGCTTCACAGACAAAAAAGGGCTAAGAGAGT
Organism: Myotis davidii; assembly: GCF_000327345.1. NCBI lineage: Eukaryota > Metazoa > Chordata > Mammalia > Chiroptera > Vespertilionidae > Myotis > Myotis davidii. The sequence goes on along the minus strand of NW_006297810.1, from coordinate 117,006 downwards.
TTATTACCACCAAGTCAACAATGCAAGAAATGCTAAAAGGACTGCTGTGAAAAGAAGAAACAAAAAGGCAAGAAGAAACACAATGATTAAGAATAAAAATGACGACAAACAAGTACTTATCAATAATAACATTAAACATAAATTAATTGAATGCTCCAATCAAAAACCATAGCATAGCTGAATGGATAAGAAAATGTGACCCATATATTTGCTGTCTGCAAGAGACCCACCTCAGAACAAAGGATTCACACAGACTGAGAGTGAAGGGATGAAAAAAAAATTTTTAAGGCAAATGGAAATGAGAAAAAAGCTGGGGTTGCGATACTTATAGCTGACAAAATAGACTTCAAAGTAAAGGCCATAAAACAAGATAAGGAAGGCCACTACGTAATACTAAAGGAAGCAATTCAACAAGAAGATATAACTCTGGTAAACATATATGCACCCAATACAGAAGCACCCAAATACATAAAACAACTTCTGGAAGATATCAAGGGAGAAATCGATAGCAATACCGTCATAGTAGGGGATTTTAATACCCCACTGACTCTACTGGATAAATCCTCTACACAAAAGATCAGCAAAAAAACAGCAATCCTAAATGACTCACTAGATCAGATGGACTTCATTGACATCTCCAGAAAATTTCACCCCAAAGCTACAGAATATACATTCTTCTACAGTGCACATGGGACATTTTCAAAGATAGACCATATCTTAGGACACAGGCAAAGTCTCTTCAAATTCAAGAGAATAGAAATCTGAACAAGCACCTTCTCAAATCACAATGGCATAAAACCAGAAATCAACTACAATAAAAACATTGAGAAAAAAACAGAGGCTAAATAGCATGCTATTAAACCATGGATGAGTTACCAAAGAGATCAAAGAAGAAATAAAAAGCATCTTGGAAACAAATGACAATGAAAACACAACAATCCAAAATCTATGGGACACAACGAAAGCAGTCCTGAGAGAGATGTTCATAGATCTACAGGCCTACCTCAAAAAAACAAGAAAAAGTGGTAATAAATGATCTAACCCTACAACTCAAAGACTTAGAAAGAGCAACAAGAAGAGCCTACAGTATCCAGAAGGAAGGAAATAATAAAGATCAGAGCAGAAATAAACAACATAGAGACCAAAAAAACAATACAAAAGATCGATGAAACCAAGGGCTGGTTCTTTGAAAGGATAAACAAGATTGATGAACCTGTATCCAGGCTCACCAAGATGCTAAGTGAGAGGACCCAAATAAACAAAATCAGAAATGAAAGAGGCAAAATACAACAGATCCCACATAAAGACAAAGAATTCTTAAAAAACACTATGAACAACTCTATTCCAACAAACTAGAAAACATGGAGGAAATGAACATCCTATCTAATAAATAGGAAATATGTA
>NW_006297810.1:114593-115548 GCF_000327345.1 Myotis davidii | reverse complement strand
GTGTTTCTGGGAAGTGGATAAATGGCAATTGAAAATAAATAAAATAAAAGGAAAAAGAAGGAGCTAGGAAAAGAAATGATCGGGATAGGTAACTGGGTGTTTAAAGAAAAATCACTGCTTGCAGATAAACCTGAAGAACCAAATCAAACTGCTTAAGTGGGTCTGGGACAGGGAAGCTCACAGCGAGCTAGAAGACAAGGAACAAGACAGGGATGCCCCCTCTCACCACTCCTGTTCAACATGGTACTGGAAGTGCTAGCCGTTGCAATCAGACAAGAAGAAATAAAAGGCATCCAAATTGGAAAAGAAGAAGTAAAACTGTCCTTATTTGCAGACGACACGATACTGTACTTAGAAAACCCTACAGACTCCATCAAAAAATTAACAGACCTAATAAATGAATTTGGCAATGTAGCAGGATACAAAATTAACGCCAAGAAATCTATGGCATTATTATACGCCAATAGTGAACTTATAGAAAGAGAAATTTAAAAAAACAATCCCATTTGCCACTGCACCAAAAAAATTAAGATACCTAGGAATAAACTGAACTAAGGAAGTAAAAGACCTCTACCCAGAAAACTTCACGACATTGAAAAAAGAGATAGAGGACGACATAAACAGATGGAAGAACATACCGTGTTCATGGATTGGCAGAATCAAGATCATCAAAATGTCCATGCTACCCAAAGCAATCTATAGATTCAATGCACTCCGCATTAAAATACCAACAGCATATTTTACAGATCGAAAAAGAACTCTCCAAAAATTCATCTGGGGGAAAAAAAAAACCCAAATAGCTGCTGGGATTCTGAGAAAGAAGAACAAAGTAGGAGAGATCTCAATACCAGATATCAAGCTGTATTACAAAGCCACTGTTCTCAACACTGCCTGGTACTGGCACAAGAACAGACATATAGACCACTGGAATAGAAGAGAGAACCCAGAAGTTGAT
>NW_006297810.1:108799-111596 GCF_000327345.1 Myotis davidii | reverse complement strand
CTGCTGTAAAAAGGAAGGAACTCCTACCATTTGCAACAGCATGCATGGAGCTGGAGAGCATTATGCTAAGAGAAATAAGTCAGTCAGAGAAAGATAAATACCACATGCTCTCACTCATTTGTGGATTATAATGAACAACATAAACCGGTGAACAAAAACAGATGTAGAGACAGAGAAGCATCGATCAGCTGCTCAAATCTCAGAGGGAAGGTAGGGGAGGATGGGGGTCAGGGGGAGAGATCAACCAAAGGACTTGTATGCATGCATATAAGCATAAACGATGGACATGGACAACAGGGGGTGAGGGTGAGGGCAGGATTGGGGGGATGAGAGGACATTGGGGGGATAAAGATACATTTGTAATATCTTAATAATGGAAAAAGAAAAAAAAAACTAACGAAGGCTATTTCATATTGCTGACCCAGTCCACAACTAATGGTTTCAACAGGCTTCATACACTGCTATTCAAATCTCACTTTACTCCACAAATCCCCCCACCAAAAAACATACATACTTTATACGAAGAATAAATAGAGTTCTTTCTGGATCCTGTTATTCTGCTATCATCAGGGTAATTGACCAGTTTTAATAAATGGATAACAATAATATTGAAGGCAAGAAATAAATCACTGAAAGAAATGGCAATTCTACCTTCTGAGAGGCCTTCAAACAAAAACTATATTTGAACATATGCTAGAAGGAATAGCTTTTTGCAACACAAATTCTAACTCCCTACAAATTTTCAATTTGTAGTCTTATCATTTCCACATATACTTAAAGGAATCTATTTAAACTTAAGGCATCTATTAACCTGATTTTAAAAACCTGGTGCTTTTATTTTCAATTTAGTTTTAGGCCCTACATAAATAATGTAATGGCTCCCTTTAACTATATTTCAGCTCTTACATTTCCCCTATTTTCAAATTTCACCTCCTCCAACATCAAAAAAACTTTTAGGACTAGAAGGTACCTAATCATTTCACATCATGGGATAGCAGTTTAATCAGTCTGAGAGCCAAAATTTTAAACTCTCTATCACATATAGCCAAAATTTTACAACTCTCTATCACGAATAAAAACAGCAAATAAACACAAGAGCTGATTCATAAATTCAAGAGCAGGTATATGTTTCGTTTTTCTCATGAGTACTTTACATTGCCTTGTGTAAGAGTTTGAGTAAAGAGGAACACAACTCTTACAATATGTCCCTTTAACCAGCAATATTCCTAAAGCAATACGTATCACAGATATGCTAATAAGAATATTCTTAAAAGCTATTTACATAGTAAAACTTGGACCCGAGCTAAATAGAGAATGAACAAAATCAAACATATTTGACATAGTCAAAAGTTCAAGATTTATTACTAAGTATTCAAAGGAGTAGTATAGGAGGGTAGAGTTTGCAAAACTATATCTATACTATGATCTCAGATTAGAATTAAATATAACATTCTCAATGGTAAGAATGTTTTTTCTTTCTCATACTCATATTTTTATACATTTATAATTCCGAGACAAAATAGCCAATTTAAAACTAATTGAACATCATCATTTCTTAAACTTTTATGTGAGTTGGAGGTTACAATAAAAGACGCTCTAACATACAACTGGTAGTAGTATAAATTGGCACGAACTTTCCAGAAGGCTGTATGACAATATATTTCTGCAACTTAAAAATGCGCGCGCACACACACACACACACACACACACACACACACAGTGTCAAGGGTCTTCGAAAGCATGAAAATGTTTCAAAACTGAATAATAAGAAATACATTTCTTTCAAAATCTCTATAAACCAGACACTATTTTAGACCATCAATCTTTAGGGAGAATATACTCCAAAGGACAATATACTCCAAAGAAATAATCAGAAATTTGAGCAGAGATGTTAATGATATACCTATAATAGCAAATATGGGAAAAGTCAAGTATGGGAATGATATATTCATACCCAATCATTATGCAGACATTAAAACTGTTTTTATATGTGAATGGTTTGAGAAAATACAATGTAATAACAAATGGGAGGAAAACTGGAATCAAAATTATACAGAGTTGCATTTCAACCAGGTAAAAAAACACAAAGGAAAAAGACTAAAAGACATCCACTGAGAGCATGACCCTTTAGTTAATAAGACTACAGGGAACTTTTTCCCTCATTTTTTAATTACAGATTTTTCTAACACTCTCTAATAATTAGACATTACTATTGTAACCAAAAATAAAAAAAAAAGAATATAAAAGAAATATGACGAGAGAAACCAAGATGGTGGCATAGGTAAACACCGGAGATTGCTGCCTCGCACAACCACTTAAAAAATACAACTAAAAGACGGAATGGACATCATCCAGAACCACAGGAAGGCTGGCTGAGTGGAAATTCTACAACTAGAAGGAAAGAGAAAAGCATACCGAGACTCAGAGGAGGTGCAGTACGGAAGTAAAATACAAAGGTGCGGAGGTGCATGCAGAGAGGGCTGGCGGCTGAGGACACGATTGTCTCTTTCAATCTGGAGGGAGGCTCAAGCTCTGAGCTCCAGTTACGAGCGAGGCTCTGGGGACCCAGACTCCTATGGGAGAAACGGGACTGTCTGGCATCAGTCAGAACTCAAGGGCAGCTTTATCTCGGAGGCGCTCGCAGCGATTGCCGGGGCCTCTGAGGGCAGGACTGAGAGCAGCCATACTGCTCGCTCTGCCCGCCCTGTTGAAACCCTGTGACCCCATTCTGGATGATGTCTGTTCCGTCTTTTAGTTGTATTTTTGAAGTGGTTGTGCGAGGCAGCAATCTCTGTGT
>NW_006297810.1:101194-108303 GCF_000327345.1 Myotis davidii | reverse complement strand
ATCCAGATTACAACTCCTCAGATCCATAAGGGACACACTCAGGGTGCAGTCTCAGTGAGCACCAAAGCCCCACTGAAGCAAGTCTGGCCCCAGAAGGGTGTCTCCAGCACAGAAGTTCTCCCACTGCAGACACAGCTGATTCTCACTGCCAATTGGCTGGGAGGTCAATTCCTCCCAGTGATCCTACAACAACCAAGGCATAGCTACAACAAGACTGTCCACAAAGCCCACAAGGGGGTGCACCAAGAGTGTCTACCTCAGGTAATTGGGGAGGCTGAGCCACTGGGCCCTACAGGACACCTAGCACAGAAAGCCACCCTACTGACACAGCGAAGCATAAAAAAATGCTGAGACAAAGAAACAGGACACAAATGACAGAAAGGGAGGAAAGCAAACTACTGGATATAGAGTTCAAAACCACGCTATGAAGGTTTTTCAAGAATTTTATAAAAACTAGCGATAAACTTAATGAGACCCTCAAGAAATCTAGTGAAACCTTCGATGTTGTGATAAAGGAACAACTAGAAATTAAGCATACACTGACTGAAATAAAGAATATTATACAGACTCCCAACAGCAGACCAGAGGATCACAAGAATCAAGTCAAAGATTTGAAATACAAAGAAGCAAAAAACACCCAACCGGAAAAGCAAAATGAAAAAAGAATCCAAAAATACGAAGATAGTGTAAGGAGCCTCTGGGGCAGCTTCAAGCGTACCAACATCCGAATTATAGGGGTGCCAGAAGAAGAGAGAGGGCAAGATATTGAAAACCTATTTGAAGAAATAGTGACAGAAAACTTCCCCTACCCAATGAAAGAAATAGACTTACAAGTCCTGGAAGCACAGAGAACCCCAAACAAAAGGAATCCAAAGAGGACCACACCAAGACACATCATCATTAAAATGCCAAGAGCAAAAGACAAAGAGAGAATCTTAAAAGCAGCAAGAGAAAGAAACTCAGTTACCTACAAGGGACTACCCATACGACTGTCAGCTGATTTCTCAACAGAAACTTTGCAGGCCAGAAGGGAGTGGCAAGTAATATTCAAAATGATGAATACTAAGAACCTACAACCAAGATTACTTTATCCAGCAAAGCTATCATTCAAAATTGAAGGTCAGATAAAAAGCTTCACAGATAAGCAAAACCTACAGGGGTTCACCACCACTAAACCAATATTATATGAAATGCTGAAAGGTATCTTTTAAGAAGAAGAAGAAAAAGGTAAAGATACAAATTATAAACAACAAATACACATCCATCAACAAGTGAATCTAAAAATCAAGTGAATAAATAATCTGATGATCAGAATAAACTGGTGATTATAATAGAATCAGGGGCATAGAAAGGGAGTGGACTGACTATTCTTATGTGGGAAAGGGGTGTGGGGGATGCGGGAAGAGACTGGAGAAAAATCATGCACCTATGAATTAAGGACAGTGGTTGTGGGGTGAGGGCCGAGGGTGAGAGGGGAACCGGGTGGAGGGGAGCTATGGGGGAAAAAAGAGGAACAACTTTAATAATCTGAACAATAAAGATTTAATTTAAAAAAAAAAAGAAATATGACGAGCATTTCATAGAGTACTAGAGGCCCAGTGCACAAATTCATGCACCAGTGGGGTCCCTCGGGCTGGCCTGCAGGATGGAGCCTAAACCAGCTCTCTGACATTCCCCAAGGGGTCCCGGATTGTGAGAAAGTGCAGGCCAGGCCTAGGGATCCCACCGGTGCACAATCGGGGCCGGGTAGGGATGCGGGAGATTGGCCATGTAGAGCTGGTGTCGGCCTGATCCCCACAGGCCAGCCCAAGGGACCCCACTGGTGCACGATCGGGGCTAGGGCAGGGAGGGAGCATGGGAAGACTCCAGGGCGTATCCAGCCCATCTGGCCCAGTCCCGATCAGCTGGACCTCAGCAGCAAGCTAACCTATCGGTCAGAGCGTCTGCCCCCTGGTGGTCAGTGCACGTCATAGCGAGTAGTTGAGCAGCCTTAGCATATCATTAGCATATTATGCTTTGATTGGTTGAACAGCTGACCGGATGACTGGACACTTAGCATATTAGGCTTTTATTATATAGGATTCTACACGGCCTAAGTTTAATCATTTCTTGTTATTGTACACAATTCCTAGGCTGACAAAGTTGCTAATGAGCCTAAAATGATGAAAGAATGAGACAAACACACACAGGCTTAGGGATGGGTGAAAGAGAAAGTGACACCCACAAACATGGTCATGAGAAAGCCAGAATTCTTACAACGTTTTCACAGAGCAAAGCTACCCACAGAATAAAATTTCAACCTTCAAATATAAAAAATATAAGAAGAAGCTAAGTAAAAACTAAAATCAGATAGGTAGTCAAAATTAACAGAGAAAGTAAAACAAATCTAAATGCAATTACATCATATTATATTGTTCCTTAAGTGTGCTATTTATGTTTTTGTTCTCTACACATTAAAACAACACAACTAAAACTAAAAATATACAAGCAAAAAATGAGTACATGACAAATAAAATGCCAAACTGTTACAATTTAGTGGTGGAATATAAGGAGTATTTTTTTTAATCCATTAGACATGTAAGTTTGTGATTGATTTTCCAATAATTACGGAGAAATACTATAAGTGTTTTTACTCTCTGATTAGTTAAGACTTCAAACTTAGAAGTCAATAGAACTAATATACCTTACATAAATAAACTAACCAAGCTGGCAGCAATTACTACAATAGAAAAAGCAACAGCCAAAGTTCAAATTCATTTACATGGGGTGGAATATCACTCATGGCTTACCAGGACTATGATGACTTGCAGATTCTCCATTCTGAAAAACATCTCCTGCCACATTCATTCTACCAGGATTAAAAGGTCCTACTCCAGTCTTGGTCTGTGAAGTTAAAGATGGGGTGTATGTTTGCATATTAACACCAAAATTACTTGACTGCAGTCCGTTAGAGACATCTCCCAAGTTGGTATTCTGCAGTGATGTTACATGTGTAATCATTAAGTTCATATCTCGCCCGTCAGTATTTTCTAATTGGCCATCATTCACAGAGCTTACACCTGTTTCTAAGGTTGTAACATTAGCAATCTGAATTTCAGAGTCTGGTTCTGTGGTGATACCACTATTACCCATTCCTGCATTTACCTTACTTCTTGAAAAACTGGAAGTAGAGAAATCCACATCATTGGTTCTGTTTTTAGTCTCAGGAGGTCTCCGAGGTTCAATAAAATTGGAGGAATTTTTCTCTTGCCCTTGATTTGTTTCCATGTCCTCTTCATCATCAATGACAATTGTTTCACTTACATTTCCCTTCTGAGAAGCCAAGTCTTTTGAGGAAGGAAGAATTTTGGAATCATTTCCTTGTAGTTCTTCATTTTTTGATGATGTAAATGTTATGGTTCTTTGATCAGAAACCACTGATGCAGAAGATGGGGGAGGTTGTACAGGTTCAATAAAAACAACATCATCATCATCTTCCACTGATGAGTTTTGAAATTTATTAGATCTACAAACTAAAGGATTAGGTGCACCACTAAATGAATTTCCAACATTCGTGAGACTAGTTGCCATGGCCGTACTCCCTAATAAAACAGGAGTCTGATCAGTCAGTTCTAATCCTCCCACTGAACCTGTGTCCATGCCAAGGAACCTGTTAAGGAGATAGAAAAAAGAAAAAGTATATAAGTGGTCAGGACATAACATTTTATGTTGCTCTAATTGAAGGAATTTTTTTTAAGTTCCCTTTCTTTTCTATTCTAAATGAGAATTATTCTTATATAATACCCCGGAAAATTTTGATATCCATTATGATCTTCTCTTATTCACTAATCATTTCATATAGTTTACATGTGAAACTCTAGCAATATAAAAAGGTAATTATCCAATTTTCAGCTCCACCACCTCCTCTCCTTCACACTATTTGCTCTATAAACTTAAACTGAAAACATATAAACCCTCTTACACTTGAGCAGGAAAATAACCAAAATATGATAATAAAAATCTCTGCGCTATACATTTATCCCTCTGTATTCAATAAAATAGTATGGTTTAGTTCCTAATTTCCCTTACCTCATCTTTTTCTTTTTCTTTTTTTATAACCCCTGATTTTTATCCTCCCGGGCTCCCATGTAGCTGTATGATTAAACCTTTGTAAGAATCTGATATCTTGCCCTAGCCAGTTTGAGCATCCACCTGTGGACTGAAGGGTCCTGGGTTCAATTCTGGTCAAGGGCATATGCGCAGGTGTCAGGCTCGATCGCCAGTGGGGACCGTGCAATCAATGATTCTCCCTCATCAGTGATGTTTCTATCTCTCCCTTCCTCTCTGAAATCAATAAAAACATGTTTTTTTTAAAAAATCTGAAATCTTTCTTCACCCTATCCTGAAAGCTTAAATCCTTATTTGCCAGGCACTATACAATGCGCTTTACTTCTTTTTTGTTCCAAAAAAAAGTATACACACCTTTTTCTGACAGCTCAATTGATGTTTCTTTCTTTTCAAATTTAACCCACTGAAATTAATAATTATTCAAAGTTTGTATACATTTTTGGGGAACACTCTATATGTATTAGTCTGTACAATGGCCCCAAAAGATATCAAATCCTAATCCCTAGAACCTCTAAATGTTACCTAATATGAAAAAGAAAGGGGATTCTTTGAAAACATGATTAAGGATTTAAAACTAAGATTACCTGGGTGGGCCCTAAATGCAACTATAGGTGCCTTTATCAAAGAAAGTTGGATGGAGAATACAGTAGAGGATCAGTGATGGCGAACCTTTTGAGCTCGGCGTGTCAGCATTTTGGAAAACCCTAACAACTCTGGTGCCATGTCACATATAGAAATTTTTTGATATTTGCAACCATACTAAAACAAAGACTTACATTTTTGATGTTTATTTTATATATTTAAATGCTATTTAACAAAGAAAAATAAACCAAAAAAATGAGTTCGCGTGTCACCTCTGACGCGTGTCATAGGTTCGCCATCACTGGGATAGGTACAAGAGAATACAGTGTAACCATAGAGGTAGATTAGAGGAGACTGGGTGATGCAGCCAAGGAATGCTAGCAGTCACTAGAATGTAGAAGAGGCAAGGAACTCATTCTCCCCCGCAAAGCCTCCAGAAGAAACATGGTCTTGCTAACATCTTAATGAGCCCAGGATTACTGATTTCTGACATCTGACCTCCAGACTGTGAAAGAAAAAATTTGTTTTGTTTTAAGTAAACTTGTTTACCCTCAACTTTGCTGTAATTTGCTACAACTATAGGAAATAAACACAATCCACTTTTTAGGTATATCCTCAAAACAAACCTTGATATAGCTATAAAATTTGTCCCACTTTAAAGTGGCTTCGAGATGCTAACAAACATGCCCAAGCCACACAACTAGAATGCACACCCAGGCATTTATAACTCAATAGTTCAAACTCTTCACCACTCTGCTATATTCAACTAATACTTTCTGAATACCTACTATATATACAGGGCTGTATTGAAGCCAAAGAGACAGCACACAGTTAACAGTAAAGAACCAGGAAAGAAAGAAAGTAAGTTCTTGAGCAAATGGAGAAGATAAGGTCATAGGCACAGATGATAGCAGAACTAATCTTGAACATGAATTACCTTAATCTCAGAGACAAAACAGCAAGAAAAAACAAGGGGGAAATAATGACAGGAGAATATAGATTATATATAATTTTCAGATATGATGGATGGGAATTTGAAGCGGTTTATAAACGCAGCCTCATTTTCATAGAGTAGGTTATCTGATGAGAGGAAACTGGTTGCAGAGGTCTTAAAAGCCTGATCTAAGAGCCCCAATGCCAATTCTTGAACCCTTTGTAATCCTCTCTCTCAAATAAAACATAGACCACTTTTTATTTTTATTTTTAAATATATTTTATTGATTTTCTACAGAGAGGAAGGGAGAGGGATAAAGAGGTAGAAACAGCCCTAGCCGGTTTGGCTCAGTGGATAGAGAGTCGGCCTGCGGACTGAAGGGTCCCAGGTTCGATTCCAGTCAAGGGCATGTACCTTGGTTGCGGGCACATCCCCAGTAGGGGGAGTGCAGGAGGCCGCTGATCGATGTTTCCCTCTCATTGATGTTTCTTCCCCTTTTTTTTTTTTTTATATATATTTTATTGATTTTCTACAGAGAGGAAGGGAGAGGGATAAAGAGGTAGAAACATCAATGAGAGGGAAACATCGATCAGCGGCCTCCTGCACACCCCCTACTGGGGATGTGCCCGCAACCAAGGTACATGCCCCTGACTGGAACCGAACTTGGGGCAAAATCAATAAAATATATAAAAAAATAAAATTAAAAAGATTGGGTTAAGAACACTTACTATATATATATAGTCATTTGCTTATGTTGCTATGAAGAGCCTCTGGAAGGAAGAAGACAACAATATCACTTTGGCTGATGGGACATAGGGATGGAGAAATTCCACACACTCTAATTTGTTGCATTTTCTCAATTTTTGAACAGGATTTCTCACTTATTTTTAAAGCTAAATTTAATTATTTTAAAAACAGAGGAGCCCTGGACGGGTGGCTCAGTTGGGAGAAGTGTTGTCCCCTACACCAAAACAAGTTGCAGGTTCAATCCCCGGTCAGGAGTATAGGAGGCAACCAATCAATGTTTCTCACATTGATGTCTGTCTACCCATCTCTCTCGCGTGCACACCGAGGTCCTGTCCTCTGTTCTTACTGTTCTGTTTAGTTTTTGTTTGTTTTTTAATCCTCACCGGAGGATATTTTGCCCATTGATTTTTTTAGAGAGACTGGAAGAAAGGGAGGATCGAGAGGGGTAGAGGGAGAGAGGGATTGACTCCCTCCTGCTTGTGCCCCACCTCCCGGGGATTGAACCTGCTACTGAGGTAGGTGCCCTTGACTGGGAATCGAACCTGCGACCCTTTGGTGCGCAGGCTGATGCTCTATCCACTGAGCCAAACCGGCCAGGGCCATAGACCACTTTTCATAGACCACTTTTTAAAAATAAGACTGGGGCCCTAACCGGCTTGGCTCAGTGGCTAGAGCGTCGGCCTGCAGACTGAAGGGTCCCAGGTTCGATTCCAGTCAAGGGCATGTACCTTGGTTGCTG
>NW_006297810.1:85570-100862 GCF_000327345.1 Myotis davidii | reverse complement strand
AGAGAGGAGCCCTGGACGGGTGGCTCAGTTGGGAGAAGTGTTGTCCCCTACACCAAAACAAGTTGCAGGTTCAATCCCCGGTCAGGAGTATAGGAGGCAACCAATCAATGTTTCTCACATTGATGTCTGTCTACCCATCTCTCTCGCTCTCTCTCTCTTTCCAACCGCCCCCCCAATCTCTAAAATCAATAAACATATCCTCAGGAGAGCATTTTAAAAAAAACAGAGTGACAACACAGTGATAAAGAAATAACTACTTTTCTTTGGTGATCAGAGAATATCTCTATGAGAGCAGGTGACATTTACACTGAAATCTGAAATGACAAGAAAGATCCAACTATGGGAAAATTGGAGGAAGAGCATTCCAGCTCCTGCCAAAAAAAAGCCTAAAGGGAATGAGGTTGGTAAATTCAAGCAACAGAGCCCAGCCAGTGTGGCTCACTGGTTGAGTGTCAACCTGTGAATCAGATGACAGTAAGATTCCCAGTCAGGACACATACCCGGGTTGTGGGCTTGATTCCCAGTGTGACACGTGCAGGAGGCAACCAATCAATGCTTCTCTCGCATCATTGATGTTTTACTCTCTCTCTCTCCCTTCATCTCTAAAATCAATAAACATATATATTAAAAAAAAATCAAGCAATAGAATAAAGGCCAGCGTGGCTGGAACAAGGCAGGTAAGAAAGAATAGTATGACATGAAACATAAAAACACAGAGCAACAACTCATCAAGGAAAACAAGTTCATTATTTAATTGAACTCAACAAAGATTTACCAAACACCTAGTATGTGCAAGATACTGTCTTAGGCACTTGGGGAAATCAATAAACCAAACAGGTAAGCATGCGTGCCATCAGAAAGCATGACTTCTCTGAAGGTAACAGTCTGGAGTTTGCCGTAACAGGAAGCACTGCAGCATTTATACCAAAAGGCTAACATAATCTCACACATGTTTTTAATAGATCACTATGACTGCTACATGGACAAGAAAAAACCAGAGGGCCACTGGTCCAGGTGAGAGATGATGACAGCTAAAATAAGAGTGGTGATGGAAAATGAAAGAAAATATTAGGGTTAGGGTTTTTTGAAAAGCAGATCTTCCTGACATGAAAAGACCTGCAAACATACTATAAGTCTGAAAAATAGTCACAGAACACAAAGAGTATTACTACAACATTATGTATTCCCCAAAATCCAAATATACTCACACAATATGTTTTTCCTAAAACATATATTTTTATGTGAATTCATAGGAAAAAAAAAACCCTAGAAGGAGCACATTGTATTAACAGAGTAGTTTGCTGGAAGAGTCAGGAAGGTTTCAACAAGTTGTATTTTAGGTTCCGCACTAATCAACAAAGAATTTCAGGTAGCTTAAGCACCTGAATGAATAATGGGAAAAAGAGAAGATCAGATAAAGCTGATCAAGCATTGAAATTAATTACCATTCTCCTGATACAAGAGGGACACAGAATAATTACTTTTCACAGACATTAAATAAGGGTATGCCAACTATTTTTATGAAATACTGTGTATAGACCAGGGGTGGGCAAACTTTTTGACTCGAGGGCCACAATGGGTTCTTAAACTGGACCGGAGGGCCGGAACAAAAGCATGGATGGAGTGTTTGTGTGAACTAATATAAATTCAAAGTAAACATCATTACATAAAAGGGTACGGTCTTTTTTTTTTTTTTTTAGTTTTTTTCATTTCAAGCGGGCCGGACTCGGCCCGCGGGCCATAGTTTGCCCATGGCTGGTATAGACTGTATCATTTGTCCCAGGTATTTATGGAAAGGCTAGAAGCCAAAAAACCAATATGTTTACTTTAATGACCAGTCATTTTTAAGTAACATCATTATTTAATTCTCAAGATATACAATCTTAGTCCCTTTATTTTATATATACCGTGTTACTCTCACCATTGATCATCCTGGTTAAACCAGGTTCTAGTATCTAGAGAGCATTATAACCAATTCATTTCAGTACTTAATAGAAAAGGTTTTATTGTATTTTCACTTAACTGTGACAATAACCCTGTTGAGTTAAATAAAATAGATATAAAAGTTTCTCTAAAACAAAACAATATGTCAGGCACATTAGTTGAAACTATCCAAACTTCTAAAACAACCTCAGAACTCAAATACAATGTACAAAGCTTGATTCCAAAATCCGTATTCATGCCCTAGCTGGCCTGACTCAGTGGACTGGCCTGCGGACTGAAGGATCCTAGGTTCAATTCCCATCAAGGACATCTGCCTGGGTTGCGGGATCAATCCCCAGTAGGGAGCATGCAAGAGGCAGCTAATCGATGATTCTTTCTCATCATTGATGTTTCTATCTCTTTTCCTTTCCCCTCCTCTCTGAAATCAACATATATATATTTTTAAATCAGTCTTCGTTCCACTTAGAACAAGCAAGTGTTGTGTCTGTGTCAGGATGGAAGACATACTAATCACAGAAAATGGCAAAACATACACTTATATCTACTTAAAATAGATAATTCTATTAAAAAACCTGTGCTTTATCCAAAGATCTACAAATTTCCATTCCAAATATTAAGGCATTTTATATGTTTATATGTTTCATATATTTTCAAACAATATATTATATACACATTATTCTAAAACTAGTGGCCCAGTGCACGAAATTCATGCACATTAAAAGGGGATTAATTAGAGGAAATATTTTAATATTGCTATTTGCCCTTTCTCTATAATAGAAGTGTCAGAGATGAAAGAAAATCAGTAAAATGTATATGAAAATCTTCCTCCTGTCAGAGTCTGGGGTGTACCATGGGACCCAGAGTCAAGTCCCTGCCCACCCACATGCACCTGAAAATCACACGAGACCCAGACCTGGCCAACCCCCCACATTGGGCTAGATCCAGACCGGCTGGTCCCACCCTTGTCAAGCCTCACCGGGTGGGGGACATGGCCTGAGATCTCCTGTAAAGCCCCTCCAGGTGGAGGGCTGCTTTAAGTTCCCCCATCAAGCCCCAAGGGGCAGGGGGCGCAGACTCAGGTCCCCCATCAAGCCCCACGGCGATGGGAGCAGCCTCAGGTCCCCAGGCCCAGCACTTGGGTGGGAAGACACACCTTGGGGTCCCCCGTCAAGACCCGCAGGGTGGGGGCATGGTCTCAGGTCCCCTGGCCTGGCGCCGGGGTGGGGGGCACGGTCTTGGGTCCCCCGGCCTGGCGCCGGGGCGAAGGGAGCAGCCTGAGATCCCCTGTCAAGCCCGCCAAGCGGGGGTGCAGCCCTCAGGTCCACCGGCCTGGCACCAGGGCAGGAGGAGCAGCCTGAGGTCCCCTAGCCCAGCACTGGGGCAGGGGCACACCTTGAGGTCCCCTGTCAAGCTCCACCAGCGCGGGGGGCACGACCTCAGGTCTGCTGGCCCGGTTCTTCCCATCAAGCCCTTCCGAGTGAAGGGTGCGGCCAGAGGTCCCCCAGACACGGCCTGAGATCCTGTCAAGCCCCATGGGGGCGGGGTAGGAGGGGCAGAGCCTCAGGCCTCTGCTGATTGCTCGTTAAGGCTCGTTACTGGAACTTGGCCTCTACTGTGAATGCAGCCATCTTGTGTAACGGAAACCCCCTACTCTGTGGCGGAGTGATGGTCCATTTCCATATTCCCTCTTTGTTGTATAAGACAGCTCCTTAATAAGGCTACTTTAAGGTAAAACAATCATATGTGCTAAGAGAAACCTTCATAAGATCCTCACTTAACCCCTAGAGTGCCAGGGAACGCAACCGTGCTCCTCCTGTCTTTCACCAAAAGTGCCGGGAGCACTAATAAAGCTTCAAAATGGCATCCAGTTCTAAGTCTGCTTTTATTAGTGATGATGATATTGCTAAATATGTCAATGTAGTAAAGGTTTCCTTAAGTTTTTGAATATGTAACTTCATTTACTTGTGATTCATAATTTTTTTCCTAAACTGCTGTAAAGTCAGCAAAAATGCCTTGGCAATTTTAGCATAGTTCCTAGGATATTGGTTGGCACTCAAGGGTTAATATTAAGCAAACATAACAATTTTTTAATATGTCTTATTGACTTTTTACAGAGAGGAAGGGAGAGGGATAGAGAGTTAGAAACATCGATGAGAGAAAAACATCAATCAGCTGCCTCCTGCACACCCCCTACTGGGGATGTGCCCACAACCAAGGTACATGCTCTTGACTGGAATCAAATCTGGGACCCTTCAGTCTGCAGGCCGATGCTCTATCCACTGAGCTAAAGCGGATAAAAAAATTTTTAACATTACCATTGCAGAAAGTTATGAAAGTATAAATATGCTGAAAAACATCTGATTCAAAATGTTCATAACTTAAATTTTTTAAAATAAAAGTACATTCACCCAAAAGTAACTAACATTAATTTAAATACTATGACCAAATACCCAATTCAGTAAAACATTAAAACTACAAATGGAAGTAAAATCACAGATTTTTTAAAAACTTATCCTCAAAATCAAGGTGCCCAAGACCACGGCCAGGAAGTGGTATGTGTTACAAGGCATTGAGGCAGCTGAAACTCTTGGAAACCATATGAAATGAGTGATGTCCACAATGTCATTTCATAAATAGTCCTTTCTCAGCTCGTGTGGACTCACATCTATGGCTTTATTCATGCAGTTAACCCATCTCATATTTGGTGTTTCTTTTCCTTCTGCCTTCTATTTTCCCCAGAACTACTGTCTTCTTCAAAGAAACTGGCCTTCACATTATGTGCCCAAAGTAGGACAGCATCAGTTTTGTCACTTTTGCCTCCACCAACATTTCAAGCAAAATTTGCTTTAGAACCCACTGATTCGACTCTCTGACAGTCCAGGGTATCCACAAGCTCTCCTCCAAAACTATATTTCAAATGAGCCAAGTGACTTATAACAAATGAAGTGGTAAGTCATAATTTGAATATTGATAATTACAGTGTAATATGTAATTAGTATTAAACACAAAAGTATATAGCAAAGCTCTTATTAATTGAAAAAAGACTATAGCCATTCAATAAAGCAGCAACACAAATCAATATTCAAAAAACACATTTTTAAACGAAAGAAATGTCAAATCCAAACTGACTGGCTAGAACTAAGATAGTGGCAAAGGTAAATGCCTGTACTAGCTGCCTCCCATGACCATATCAAAATTGCAACTAAAATACAGAACAATCAGCAAAGAACCAAGATGGAGGCATAGGTAAACACTAATACTTGCTGCCTCTCAAAAACACATCAAAATAACAACTAAAAGACAGAACAACTACCAACTAGAACAGCGGGAAAGCTGGCTGAGTGGAAGTTCTACAACTAGAGGTAAAGAAGAAAGCGCATTGAGACTGGTAGGAGGTACAAAGGTGCAGAAAATGCTGGCACCTGGATGCTCTCTTTTAATCGGGAGGGAGATACAAGCTCCCGCATGCTCTGGAATCCAGTTCCAGGTGAGACTCTGGGAATGCAGACACACACTGGGAGAAACTGGACTGTCTGACATCGATCGGGACAGGAATGTGAGGGTGGCTTTCTCTCAGAGGTGCTTGCAGCGATCATTGCTCCTGCAAGGGTGGAGACCCAGGGACCTCTCCAGTGCAGGGCTGACTGACAGCCATTGCTGTTTGCTCAACCCTGGTGATTCCTTGAAACCCTGCCCCACCAAATTTACAACCCCACCCAAGCTGTGTTTGTCGGCTTTTGCATAAGAATGGCCTATCCTAACTCTGCTAAAACCCATTGAACTACAGCTGGGTCAGAGAGCCCCAGAGCTTCCAAAAGAAGGCCAAGGCCGGCAGCAGCAGCCTGTGTTACTTCACAACTGGTCCTCGTCTGGGCAATTCCAAACCCCGTACAAACAGGAGGAATCTGCAGATGTCTCTGTAGCTCCTGCTGGGCAGCCCCAGAAAGTGGCTGATTTTGCACCTCCTTGGAGATCTAAGAACCAGTGTACCCAGTGGTCAGTGTGAGACCATACCAGATTACAACTCTTCACATCCATAAGAGACACACTCAAGGAGCAGACTCCGTAAGCATCAAAGCCCCACTGAAGCAAGTCCAGCCACATAAGGGTGTCTCCTGTGCAACAAATCTTCCAGTGTAGATAAAGCTGGTCATCACAGCCAATTGGCCTGGAGGTAAATTCCTCCCAGTGATACCAACAGCAATCAAGGGTTAACTTCAACAAGACTGTGCAAACAACCTACAAAGGGGTGCACCAAGAGCGTCCACCTCAAGTGACTGGGGAGGCTGAGCCACTGGGCCCTGTAAGACACCTACGACACAAGGCCACTCTATCAACTGAAAGAGACTTAGCAGCTACCCAGTACATAGAAACAAACACAGGGAAGCAGCCAAAATGCGGAGACAAAGAAACAAGTCGCAAACAAAAGAAATGGATGAAAGCAAAATACTAGATATAAAGTTCAAAATCACGGTTATAAGGTTAAACTCAAGAATCTTCTAGAAACCTCCAAGAAATTTAGTGAGACCCTCAAAGATATGAAAAAAGGACCAATCAGAAATTGAGCATAGACTGACTGAAATAAATAATAATATACAGAGATCCAACAGCAGACTAGGGGATCCCAAAAATTAAGGCAAATATTTAAAATATGAAAAACCAAAAAACACCCAACCAGAAGAGCAAAAAGAAAAAAGAATCCAAAAATATGAAGATAGTGTAAGGAGCCTCTGGGACAACCTCAAGCGTACCAACATCCGAATTATAGGGGTGCCAGAAGAAGAGAGAGAGCAAGATATTGAAAACCTATTTGAAGAAATAATGACAGAAAACTTCCGCTACCCAATGAAAGAAACAGACTTAAAAGTCCAGGAAGCACACAGAACCCCACACAAGAGGAATCCAAAGAGGACCACACCAAGACACATCATAATTAAAATGCCAAGGGCAAAAGACAAAGAGAGAACCTTAAAAGCAGCAAGAGAAAAATAGCAAGTTACCTACAAGGGAATACCCATACGACTGTCATCAGATTTCTCAACAGAAACTATGCAGGCCAGAAGGGAGTGGCAAGAAATATTCAAAGTGATGAATAGCAAGAACCAAGATTACTCTACCCAGCAAAGCTATCATTTAGAATCGAAGGTCAGATAAAGAGCTTCACAGACAAAAAATGGCTAAAAGAGTTCATCACCACCAAACCAGTATTACATGAAATGCTGAAGGGTATTCTCTAAGAAGAAGAAAAAATTAAAGATAAAAAATTATGAACAACAAAGTGAAAACAAATACTTATCTATCAATAAGTGAACCTAAATATGAAATGAATAAAATACCTGATGATCAGAACAGACTGGTGAATGTAATAGAATCAGGGTCATGGAAAGGGAGCAGACTGACAATTCTCAGGGGGAAAGGGTTGTGGGCGTGCAGAAAAAGACTGGACAAAGAGCTTACACCTATGGATGAGGTCAGTGGAGTCGGGGGAGGCCTGGAGTGGGCTGGGAACCGGGTGGAGGGGAGCTATGGGAGGGAAATAGAGGAACATCTGTAATAATCTGAACAATAAAGATTTTTAAAAATAAATAAATAAAATAAACAACAATCATCATTCAGAACAGCTGAAATTGAGCTGAAATGAAGTCCTACAACTAGAGAAGTAAAGTAGAAAGTACCCTGAGACTGGTAGTAGGGGCACAGGTGCCGATCGGGTGGTCTGACACCCATGTGTGCTGGGTTTTTTTACGGGAAGAGGCATCATCTTTGCAGAGATGCACATGAGAAACAAGTGATCCCAGCACCACACCAGACGCCCTGCCAAGGATTCCAGAGATAGGAAGAGAAATCCCCATAACTATGGGCTGTAAAAAACCCCGGGGATTGTTGCTGAGAGACACAGAGACCACTAGAGACCCAGGTGTTCTTTTAAAGGGCCAGCACACAAGCTCGGACTCCATTTCACTGAGTTCCAGCACCAGGCGGAATTAGGGGACCCAGACACATAAAGGGAGGAACTAGATGATCTGGCATCAGGACAGGAACACGGGGGCAGCTTTCTAACAGATGAGGGTGCTTGCAGAGATAATTGTTCCTATGCTGGGACTTCCCCCATCGCAGAGCTGACTGGCAGCCATAACTGAGTCTCCATCAGCCTGGAGCACAGTTTGTTCTGCCCTGGGGATTCCCTGAGACCCAGCCCCATCCAATTTGCAGCCCCACACAAACTGCTGCAGCATTTTCCAGGACACATAGCAGCTCTACCCAATACATAGAAACAAGCACAAGGAAGCAGCCAAACTGCGAAGACAAAGAAACATGTCACAAATGAAAGAAATAGAAGCATCAATGAGAAATAAAGATTATCTAAAACGTTGAATATACAAGAAAGAATCAAAATTATGTTAGGCCTGGCCATTGTGGCATAATGGTTGTAGCAGTAAATATCAACACAAAGCAGATTATTCTTGTAGATCACACAGGGAGAACAATGAGTAAAATATTTAACTGCAGCAGTGTTTGACTATATTCTGTGCAGTGAGAGAACCTGAAGTCATTTTCAAGGTTCACCATTTCATACTTCTTTCAGTCAGGTCAAGTTTTTAAGTTTTCCAAATCTCCATTTTCTAGCTGATGAAAAGAAAATAGGATTCTACTAAGTCTCCTATCTACCTACTCCAGGACTTCTATGAGGATCAAATGAGATAAAGCATGGGAAAACACTTCACAGACATTTGGTTAAAGTGTAAAATGTTTGCACCTGGCTATAAAGCAAGTCGTATTACTGGGCTGAAGACACTGCAAGGAGGCTAGTCATCACTAGGAAGAGGAAGCCGGAAGTTGCTACATGACATCATTAAACAGCTCCCACAGCCACCATTTCAAGACTGGGCTGGGCTGTGGGCTGCATTTTGCGCCATGGGGTCTCGGCAGCATCTGTTGCAATTTGGTAGGCTGTCGCTCTGGGGTGGTGGCAAGGCCTATGTCCCACTTGGGGGAAGCAAAGTGTTGCTTTGTGGGTGCCAGGTCCGCGGTGCCTTTTCTCTGTTAATGGCCAGTGCGCGTGTCACAGCAGCTCCTGCATTGAACACCTTGCCCCTGGTGGTAAGTGCGCGTCATAGCAACCAGTCGGACACAGCATATTAGCCTTTTATATCTATAGTTAAGATGTTTTTATCTCTTCCTCACCTTCCTCTCTGAAATAAAAATATTTTAAAAATTGAAAAATTTTTTGAAGTAGGTTAGATAGCCCTGGCCAGCATATTCAGTGGTTAGAGCAGCGGTTCTCAACCTGTGGGTCGCGACCACTTTGGAGGTCAATCAACCCTTTCACAGGGATCGCCTAAGACCATCCTGCATATCAGATATTTACATTATGATTCATAACAGTAGCAACATTACAGTTATGAAGTAGCAATGAAAATAATTTTATAGTTGGGTCACAACATGAGAAACTGTATTTAAAGGGCCAGAAGGTTGAGAACCACTGGTTTAGAGCGTCAACCTGCGCACCAAAGGATCAAGGGCACATTCCTGGGTTGCACACTCTATCTCTAGTCCTGGTCAGGGAATGTGCAAAAGACAACCAATAGATGTGTTTCTCTCACATGATGTTTCTCTCTTTCTCTCCCTCCCTACTTGTCCAACCCTCCTTTCCACTTTTAGAAAATCCATGAAAAAAAAAAAGAAAGAAAATCCATGGATAAAATACCCTCAGGTGAAGATTAAAAAAACAAAAGTAGGTTAGATAAAACAGAGGATTAAATCATGAATTGGAAGACAAGTTAGCAGAATATAGCCAATCAAATCAGAGTAAGAAAAAAAAACATTTTAAAACATGAGAACAGTTTAAGGAACCTCTGTGACAACACCAAGTGTAACACCATCCATATCCCAAGAGAGACAGAGGGAGAAGAAAGAGAGCAAGAGACTGAGAAACTATTTGAAGGAATAGTGACCCCCTCACACAAAAAGATATAGTTGAAGGAATAGTGACCCCCTCACACAAAAAGATATAGTAACTGAAAATTTCCCTAAAAATACATACAAATCCAGGAAGCTCAGAGAGTCTCAAACAAGATAAACCGAAGGAGACCCACACAAAGACAGATCATAATTAAAATGGCAAAAGTTAGACAAAGAGAGAATCTTTTGTTGTTGTTAATCCTCACTTGAGGATATTTTTCCATTAATTTTTGTTTTAGGGAGAGTGGGAAAGGGAAAGACAGAGAGAAACATCAATGTGAGAGAAACATATCTATTGGTTGCTTCCTGCATGAGCCCTGATCAGGGCCTGAGCCGGAGAGGACCTGCAACTAAGTTACATACCCTTGACTGGAATCGAAAACGGGACCCCAGAAAAATTGGCACAAAATACTCAGTGATGAAAAACAAGGACTTATAAACAAGTCTACTCTTACGAAGCAAGGCTATCATTGAAAACTGGAAGACAAATAAAGAGCTTCCCAGACCAGAAAAAACCAAAGGAATTCAATACCACCAAAACAATATTATGAGAAAAGCTAAAGGGACTTAAGAAAAAAAACAAAAAGAGGAACTTAATAATTATAAAGAATAATATGATAATAAAGCCTTACAAACCAATAATCACTTTAAATATAAATGATTTAAAAGCTCCAATCAAAAGCCCAGCCGGGTGTAGCTCAGTGGTTGAGCATAGACCCAGGAACCAAGAGGTCACCAGTTCGATTCCTGGTCAGGGCATATGCCCAGGTTGCAGGTTTGATCCCCAGTGGAGGGCATGCAGGAGGCAGCCAATCAATGATTCTCTCTCATCATTAATGTTTCTATCTCTCTTCCTGTCCCTTCATCTCTGAAATCAATAAGATCATATTATATTTAAAATAAAAAATAAAAATAAACAAAAGCTCCAATCAAAAGACATAGTGTTGCTGAATGGATAGGAAAACAAGACCCATATACATGCTGTCTACATAGGAGAAAAAAGCATACAGACCAAAAAGCACACAGGCACTGAAAGTAAAGGGTTGAAAAAACAGATTTCATGCAAATGAACAAATATACCTGGGTGGTAGTAATTCCTATAAAGGCTATAATTAAAGACAAAAGAGGATACTACATCATGATAAAGAGATCAATACATCAAGATAATATAACCCGCCCAGCCGGCATGGCTCAGTAGTTGAGTGTCTGTAAACCAGTCAGGGCACATTCCTGAGTTGTGGACTCTATCCCCAGTGTGGCTTGTGCAGGAGGCAGCCAATCAATGACTGTCTCATATTGATGTTTCTATCTCTCTCTCCTGCTTCCTTCCTCTCTGAAATCAATAAAAATATATTTTTTAAAAAACTGATATAACCCTCGAAAACATTTATGCACCCAACACAAGAGCACCTGAGTATATGAAGGAAATAATAGTGGATATAGAAGATGTTGACAGAAATACGCTCATAATAGGGGACTTTTTAACACGCCACTGAAATCACTGGATAATGTTCCAAAATGAAAATCAAAAGGGTACAGCAGCCTTAAATGACACGTAACAACAGATCAATTTGCACTTTAGCCAAAAAGCCAAGAAGCAATGAAACCAGATGAATTTAACTGATAGTTTTAGAGCATGTCATGACAGAGCAGCAAAATGAACTTTTTTTTCAAGTGCACATGGAACATTTTCTAGGATAAACCAACCACATGTGAGGTCACAAAATAAATCAATAGATTTAAGAAGAATGAAATCATTTCCAAGCATGTTCGATGATTACAATGATATGAAACTATGAATCAATTAAATGGTAAAAACAGATCAAATCGATATGGCTCAGTTGTTTGAGCATCGTCCCATGCAGTAAGAGGTCACAGATTCAATTACTGGTCAGGGCACATGCCCAGCTTCCAGGCCCAATCCCCAGGGGAGAGCGTGGAGGAGGCAGTTGTCTGATGTTTCTCTCCCTCTCCCTTCCTTGCTCTCTAAAAAAAAATAAAAAATATATTTAAAAATCAGTAAAATAAATTTTTAATTATAAATTAAAAAAACAACTGAAAAACACACAAACACATGGTGACTAAATGGTATTCTACTAAACAATAAATGTGTTAACAATGAGATCAAGGAAGAAATCAAAACACACCTTAAAACAAATTAAAATGAAAACACAACAATCCCAAATCTAAGGGACACAGCAAAAGCAGTACCTAGAGTAAAATTCAGACAATACAGGCCTACCACAAGAAAAATCTAACCTTACACCAAAAGGAACAAGTAGAAGCAAGGATATAATAAAGGTGACAGAAGAAATAAACAAAATAGAGCCTTAAAAAAATTATAAAAGTTCTATAAAACCAAGAGCTGGTTCTGTAAAAGATAAACAGGATGGATAAAACTTTTAACAATAATTCATCAAGAACAAAAGAGATAGGACACACATAAATAAACCAAAAATGAAAGACAGTAAGTGACAACAGACACAACGAAAATACAAAGGATTATATGAACTACTATATGCCAACAAGTTACACCATCTGAAAGAAATGAGTAATTTCCTAGAAACATACAATCTTCAACAAAAAGAAAATCTGAACAGACCAATACCAACCAACGAAATAAACGTAGTAGTACAAAAACTCGAAACAAACACCAGTCCTGGACCAGATGGTTTCACAGTTTAATTTACCAAAGATTCAAAAAAGAATGACACCCATCCTGAATATATTCTAAAAACTAAACCCTTGCTGGCATACTCGGTGGGTTGGAGTGTCATCATGTACACCAAAAGGTTGCAGGTTCAATTTCCTGCTGGGGAATGTACAGGAGTGAGACAACCCATCAATGTTTATCTCCCACATTGATGTTTCTCTCTTTCACTCTTTTCTCTCCATCTCCATCTCTCTAAAAATCTATACAAAAAAAAAATCCTCTCATGAGGATAAAAGAAAATTCAAGAGGATGGAAGACTCCCACTCATTATACAAATCCATCATTATACTAATTGCAAAACCAAACAAAAACACTACCAAAAAAAGGAAATGAAAGGCAAATATGCATAATGAACATACAGAAAACTTCAACAAAATATTTGCAAACAAAATTCATCAATATATTAAAAAGATCATACACCATGAACAAGAGAAATTTATTGCTGTTATCATGGTTGGTACAATCTCCACAAGTCAATTCATGTCACACACCACATAAACACAATGAAAGATAAAAAGCCTATGGCCCTAGCTGGTTTGGCTCAGTGGACAGAGCATCAGCCTGCAGACTCAAGGATTCTGGATTCGATTCCAGTCGAAGGCATATGCCCCAGTTGCAGGCTCGATCCCCAGTAGGGCGTGTGCAGGAGGCAGCCGATCAATGATCCTCTCTCATCATTGATGTTTCTCTCTCTCTCTCCCTCTCCCTTCCTCTCTGAAATTAATAAAAATATTTTTTAAAAAGATAAAAAGCATATGGTCATATCAATAGATGCAGAAAAAGCATCTGATAAAACAAGCACCCACTTATGATGAAAACTCTCAGAAAAGTTGGAACATACCTCAACATAATAAAAGCCGTATCACAAACTCACAGCCAATATCATAGTGAATGGGGAAAAACTAAAAGAGTTTCCATTAAAATCAAGAACAAGACAAGGATGTCCACTTTTACCACTCTTATTCAGCATAGTACTATACAGCAAACAGACAAGAAAAATAAATAAAAGGCATACAAATTGGAATGGAGGAAGTAAAATTTTCTTTATTTGCAGATGACATAATGCTGTATATAGAGAACACTAATGATTCCACCAAAAAAAAAACTTTTAGTACAAATAAATGACTGCAATAATTTGGCAAGATATAAAATAAATATTCAGAAACCAGCTGCATTTTTATACACCAATAATGAACAATCACAAAAGGAAACTAACAATCTGATTTACAATTACAATAAAAAGTAACTAGGAATAAATAATTTTAACCAAAGAGGCAAAAGACCTGACCTCAGAAAATTAAAAGACACTGAAAAACAAAAAAAAGAAAGAAACCAAAGCCGGCTGGTTTGGGTCAGTGACTGAGTGTCAACCTATAAATCAGGAGGTCATGGTTCAAATCCCAATAAGGGCACATGCCTGGGTTTCCGGATCAATCCCCCCTGGGGTCATACAGAAGTTAGCCAATCAATGATTCTCTGTTATCATTAATTAGAGGCCCGGTGCACAAAATTCTGAACGGGTGCAGTCTCTAGGCCTGGCCAGCGATCAAACAGCTAGCGTCTGGTATGGAAGGGCAGGTCCAGCTGACCTCTGGGTCCTGAGCAGCACCTGGGTCCCCGGGCCCCCACGCGCTCCCCCTCTGCCTGAGTCATGGAACCCAAGTCCCCATACGGAGACACAGTGAGTGCAGCCAGATGTCGCAGGCCACGGCACAGCGTGGGCCTGTGCACTGCCCAGCAGCGCCACATGGAAGCTGGGTGGGCAGTGCGCTCTCTCCCGGCCGACCTTGCAAACCGGCTCCTGCACAAACCCACTGGGAGCCCAACCAGCCCCTGTGGTCCCAGGGGCTGCGGACCAACTCACCCGGAAGAGGCCATGCGGGTACGGGGCGGCCTCCTCACCGGCCTCTGGCACCTGAGCACAAAGGCTTCCACAGCATGTGAGCCCTGGTGTCCCAGAGGAGGGTAGCAGGGGTAGTGAAAGTGAGCTCAGCGGACACCCCACATTCTCACCCCACTTCTGTCCCCATCACCCCATCCCCAGGTAGCTGGCAAGAGGTCTCAGCCCCCTGCCCAGGTGCCACGGGAGGTTTGTCACCACCACCCACCCCCAGACCCAGCCCGAAGCCCAGCCCCAATCAGGCAATCAGGGCTGCCAGATGCTCTTCGCCATCTGTGGGATAATTGGCGGAGCGATCCGGCCCCCATTAGCACCCACCTTAGCCTGGCACCGCCCGCTCACCTGCCCTACCATCCGCCAAGGTCCCACTCTCGTTGGGGCACATTGGGACCAGCAGCACCTCCACTGCCTCCCGCAGCAAGCGCCACACTGCCGATGCCTGCCATGCTCCAGGATACCCCCTGGTGGTCAGCACATGTCACAGCAAGCGGTCGAACTCCCAGTTGAGGGGACAATTTGCATATTAGGCTTTTGTTATATAGGATATGTCTAAATCTCTATCCAATTCCCTTCTTCTCTGACATCAATAAAAATGTATTTTAGGGCCGACTGAGCCCCCCCTCTAAGGGCTGTGTACAGAGTGCTGATGTTTATTTAAAATAAAGTTCTACTTATCCCTTGTGGGGAAAAAAATGTATTTTAGACAATATTGAATAGTGGCAGAATAAGTGGAAGCTACACTCATTCTTTCCCAGGACCAAACAACTGAAGGC
>NW_006297810.1:71116-85555 GCF_000327345.1 Myotis davidii | reverse complement strand
TTCCCAGGACCAAACTGAACTGAAGGCTAGCTGGAAAGAACCCTCATAACCAAAAGCGGGAAATGAAGACTGAACAGAGACTGGCAGGAAGTGCAGAGTCTCAAAAGGGTGGCCGGACTCCCACAGACAGCAGCTGAAGGTCTAGAGCAGTGGTTCTCAACTCTTCCTAATGCCGTGACCCTTTAATACAGTTCCTCATGTTGTGGTGACCCCCAACCATAAAATTATTTTCGTTGCTACTTAATAACTGTAATTTTGCTACTGTTATGAATTGTAATGTAAATATTTGATATGCAAGATGTATTTAGGCGACCCCTGTGAAAGGGTCATTTGACCCCCAAAAGGGTCGGGACCCACAGGTTGAGGACCGCTGATCTAAAGAGATATATCAGCTGAGGGGCATTGCCACAGAGAAATCTGGAGTCTAAACCCCAAGCTGGCCTCCCCAACACACAGAACAAGAACAAAGGTACCTACATAAGACCTGGCTGAGAAAAGCAACAGGAATGCTGTCTGCCAGTGAGAGACAACTGGAAATGCAGGCATCCTCTTAAAGGGCCAATGCATAGAATTTCCTGTGCAGCCATTCACCTTGGGCTCCACGGCAAAGGGAGGGCAGAGTAGACTAAAGCTGTGTAAGGAGAGTCCACGATTAGGGGGCTCTAGCGTTAGAGCTCAGAAGGCAGACACCCGGGTTTCCTGTGATAAGTCATTCCCTTGAGTTGCAGAAGACATCTTTCTCAGGCAGACCTTTGCTATCCCAGGTGGTTTTGGCCTGTAGGAAAGGCAATCGCAACACCCTGTTGGAAGAACTCTTGCCCCAATCTGAGGTCTATAGACTAAGGTGAATCAAGACTTACAACAATCAGATGTAGGCAGAGGTGGATCTCTGAAGGCTTTGAGTCTTTGCCTGATCTCTTTCTGGGCCTGGATGGACCCAGAAAAAGAAGACGCTGGTGCACATCTTGGTCCTTTCCAAAAGCATCAAGCCAAGGCAGAGGGAGCCACAAGCTGTGGATTGCTGATAGCCCCAAACAAGGTAGGCAGAGCCAATCAGAAAGTGTCTGACATTACCCTGCACTAGAAATTATAAGTCGAAGCAGATCTATCTAACACATAGACACCCAAAATGGGGAGCCAAAGAAAAAAAACCAAATGAAAATAAGAGAATTCTCCAAAAGAGATAAATGAAATGAAGAAATTAATCTGATTTAGAGATCAGACAATAATGGTAAAGGTATTAAACAGCATAAGAGATCAGTAACTATGAAAAAAGAACAGTCGGAAATAAAGAATGATATAGCACTAATAAACAACACATTGGAAGGAATACACAGCAGATAAGGGGAAAGCTAAGGATTGAATCAGTGAATTGACAGGGTTGAAAAAAATCACTCAATCAGAGAACCAAAAGGAAAAAACAATTAAAAAACAGGAGGACAGCGTAAGGTAGTTGTGAGGAAACCTGAAACATAACAATACTCACATAACAGGGGAGCCAAGGAAGAAACGGAGCAAGAGAAGGTGTTTGAAGAAATAATGGCAGAAAACTTCCCTAACCTGGTGAAGGAGAGTCACACAAGTTCAGGAAGCACAGAGAGTCCCTAGCAAGAAGAACCAAAATAGGCCCATGCTCAAACATCATAATTAAAATTCCAAACATCATACTCAATGGGCAAAATCTAAAACCATTTCCCCTAACAGCAGAAATAAGGCAGGGATGTCCACTTTCACCACTCTTATTCAACACAGTACTGGAAGTCCTAGCCACAGCAATCAGACAAGAAGAAGATATAAAAGGCAACATTATTGGAAAGGAGGAAGTAAAACTCTCATTATTCGCAGATGGCATGATATTGAAACCCCTAAAGACTCCACCAAAAAACTACTAGATTTAATGAAAGAATTTGGCAATGTAGCAGGATACAAAATCAACACCCAAAAATTGATAGTTTTTATACACCAATAATAAATTCTCAGAAAGAGAAACTAAACAAGCAATCCCATTGACCACTGCAACAAAAAAAATTAAAATACTTAGGAATAAACTTACCCAGGAGGCAAAAGATCTTCAGTCGGAAAATTACAGGACGTAGGAAAAAAGAGACAGAAGAAGATATAAACACGTGGAGGAATATATCATATTCATGTATTGGCAGAATTAATATCATTAAAATGTCCATACTACCCAAGGCAATCTACAGATTCAATACAATCCCTATTAAAATAACAACAGTATATTTCACAGATCTAGAACAAATACTCCAAAAATTTATATGAAACCAAAAAAGACCCCAAATAGCTACAGCAGTCTTGAGAAAGAAGAACAAAGTTGGAGGAATCACAATACCAGATTTCAAGTTATACTAGTACTACATAGCCACTATAATCAAAATAGCCTTGTATGGAACAAGAACAGGCATATAGATCAATGGAACAGAACAGAGAACCCAGAAATCGATCCAAAACATTATACTTGATAAATATTTGACAAAAGATGCAAGAGCATACCATGGAATCAAGACATTCTCCTTAATAAATTATGTTGGGAAAAGTGGACAGATACATGCAAAAAAAAAGGAAATTAGACCACAAACTTACACCATACACAAGAATAAACTCAATATGGATTAAAGACTTAAATGTAAGTCATGAAACCATAAAAATCCTAGAAGAAACCATCGGCAGCAAAATCTCAGACATCTCTCATAGCAATATGTATACAGATACATCTCCTAGGGCAGTGGTCAGCAAACTCATTAGTCAACAGAGCCAAATATCAACAGTACAACGATTGAAATTTCTTTTGAGAGCCAAATTTTTTAAACTTATATTATATAGGTAGGTGCATTGTTATTAACTTAATTAGGGTACTCCTAAGGCTTAGGAAGTGCCACACTCACGGGGCCAAAGAGCCGCATGTGGCTCGCAAGCTGCAGTTTGCCGACCACGGTCGTAGGGCAATGAAAACTAAGAAGAAAATAAACAAATGGGACTACATCAAAATAAAAAGCTTCCACACCGCAAAAGAAACCATCAACAAAACGAAGAGAGCCCACTGCTGGGAGAAAATATTTCACAATGATACACCTAATAAATGTCAATATCCAAAATATATAAGGAACTCATACAAGTTAATAAAAGGAAAGCAAACAATCCAATTAAAAAATGGGCAAAGGACCTAAATAGACACTTCTCCAAAGAGCACATACAGATGGCCAAGACATATGAAAAAATGCTTAAAGTCAGTGATCATCAGAGAGAAGCCAATTCAAACGACAATGAGGTATCACCTCACACTGTCAGAATGGCTATCATCAACAAATCAACAAACGACAAGTGCTGGTGAGGATGTGGAGAAAAGAGAACCTTAGTACACTGCTGGTGGAAATGCAGACTGGTGCAGCCATTATGGAAAATAGTATGAGTGTCCTCAAAAAATTAAATATGGAACTGCCATTTGACCCAGAAATCCCACTTCTAGGAATATATTCCTAAGAAACCCAAAACACCAATCAGAAAGAATGTATGCACCCCTATGTTCATAACAGCACAATTTACAATAGCTAAGATCTGGAAAGAGCCCAAGTGCCCATCAGGAGATGAGTGGATAAAAAAGCTATGGTACATTTCTACTATGGAATACTATGCAGCAGTAAAAAGAAGAATCTCTTACCCTTTGAGACAGCATGGAGGGACCTAGAGAGTATCGTGCTAGGTGAAATAACCCAGTAAGAGAAAGACAAGTATCACATGATCTCACTTATATGTGGAACATAAATAACAAAATAAACTGATGAATGGAGTGGATCCAGAGACATGGAAGCATGGAAAAGGGTGCAGATCCTTGGAAGGCAGGGGAGAGTGGGAGGATGGGAAGTAATCAACCAAGGACCTTATATGCATACTATTGGCCCAGTGCAAGGATTTGTGCACCTGTGGGGTCCCTCGGCCTGGCCTGTGCCCTCTCAGGGGACGCCTCAGGGGATGTTGTAGAGCCAGTTTCGGCATGATCGCCGCAGGCCACGGCAAGGGACCTGGGCCTCTAGTATGTATATAAGATCTTTGGTTAATCTCTTACCACCCTACCCACTACCTCATTCCCTCTGAGATTCATCAGTCTGTTCCAAGTTTCTAAGCCTATGGTTTCCGCTGCTGCATTAAGCATCTGGGGCAGATGCTTAATGCACATCATGGCTACCAACCAGTCGGCCAGTCAACTCCCATGCTTATCTTCTATACAAATGTAGAAGATAAGCATGGCCTATGGACACAGACAAGGGAGCGGTGAGAGCCTGGCACAGGGGTAGGGGCAGGCTGGAGGGAGTCAATGGGGAGAAAAAAAACGGGTCATGTAATACTTTCAACAATAAACAATTATTAAATAAATAAATCTTTAACCTAAGAAAATAATCTCAATTATTAAAATCAGAATGAAAATAGGACATCACTATCAATTTTACAGCAATAAACAAAATCATAAGGAAATACAGAAAGTAACTGTATGCCAACAAATTGGATAACCATAATAATATTCAAACTCCTAGACATATACAAACTACAAAAACTTACTCAATAAGAAATACAGAATCTGTTTAGAACTGTAACAAGTAAGAAGATTAAACCAGTCATCAAAAATTTCCCAGCAGCCCTGTTTATTGTGGGTCAGTTGGTTGAGCATCTTCCCGTGCACCAAAAGATCACCGGTCAGATTCCTGGTCAGGGCATATACCCAGGTTATGGGTTCAATTCTGGTCAGAGCACATGTGGAATGCAACCAATTGATGTTTTTCTCTCTTTCTAAAATCAATTTAAAAAAAAAAAATCTTTGAGGAAAAAAATCTCCCAGCAAAGAAAGGCCCAGGAACAGATGGCTTCACTGATACATGCTACCAAATATTTAAAAAAGAATTCACACTGATCCTCTCAAATTGTTTCCAAAAAAACTGGAAAGGAATGAACACTTCCTAACTCATTCTATGGGACCAGCATTAGCCTGATACCAAATTCAGATGAATACATTACAAGAAAACTACAGGCCAGTATTACTCATGAATATAGATGTAAAGATCCTCAACTAAAGTAGCTAATCAAATTCAGAAGCATAGTAAGATTATATATTGACTAAGTAGGATTTATCCCAGAATGCTATGACAGTTCAATATAAGGAAATCAAAGTAATGGACTAACGAGGGAAAAACACCTGGTCATCTAAATGGGAAGGGGGCAGGGACCGTCTGACAAATACTTTCGTGATAAAAACAATAAACTAGGAGGAGAAGACAATTTCTGCAACATGATAAAGGTCACACATGGAAAAACCCACAGCTAACATCATACTCAGTGGTGAAAACCAAAAGCTTTTCCTCTAAGATTAAGAACAAGGCACAGATGCCTACTTTCACCACTCTAACTCAACACAGTACTGGGAGTCCCTGCCAGATTAATTAGGTAAAAAGAAAAGACTAAAAGGCATCCAAATGAGAGAAGAAAATAAAATTATCTCTGCAGATGACATGATCTTATATGTAGAAAACATACAAGCAAAGTTTCAGAATACATAAACATGCAAAAAATCCAGCCCAGCCCATGTGACTCAGTGGTTGAATGTTGATCTATGAACCAGGAGGTCATGAAGTTCAATTCTCAGTCAGGGCACATGCCTGGGTTGCAGGCTTGATCCCCAGTAGGGGGTATGCAAGAGGCTATGCAAGAGGCAGCCGATCGATTGATTCTCTCTTATCATTGATGTTTCTCTCTCTCTCTCTCCCTCTCCTTTCCTCTCTGAAATCAATAAAAATATTTTTTTAAATTTTTTAAATACAAAAATCAGTTGCATTTCTATACACTAATGAACAATTCAAAAAAATTAGAACTTATTTACAGTAACATTTAAAAGAATGCATAAAAATAAATTAAACCAAAAGGTTGAAACACTTGCACAATGAAAACTATAAAACACTGGTGAAAGAAGTTAAAGGTACAAATAAATGGAAAGAAATCCATGTTCATGGATTACAAGATAAAAATTGTTAAAATGAGAATGCTACCACTAGAGCAAACTACAGATTCAATGCAATCCTTATCAAGACCCAAAGCATGTTTTGGCAGAATGGATATCTCATCCTGAAATCCATATGAAATGTCAAGGGACAAAAATCTTGAAAAAGTGAACAAAGCTAGAGGGGGGTCTCACAATTCCTGATTTCAAAACTTTCTACAAAGCTACAACAAATCAAAATACCATGATACTGGCATAAAGACAGATATACAGATGAATGGCATGGAATACAAAGCCCAGAAACACATCCTAAGATATTTGGTCAAACAATTTAATAAGGGTGCTAAGACCATTAAATGAGTAAAAGTCAATCGTCACAACAAAAGATTTCAGTACGTCCCTTACCTTACACCACATACAAAAATTAACTCAAAGCAGATCAAAGACTTACATTTAAGAGCTTAAACCATAATATAATAATGGTTTATATATAATCTTTTAGCAGAAAACATAGCGAGGAAGTGCCATGACATTGGATTTGGCAATGATTTCTTGAATACGGCATCAAAAGCATAGGCAACAGAAGAAACATTAGATAAACTAGAAAACAAAATTTAAAATTTTGTGCCAAGGTAGTCAAATTGTTGCCTTGGCCTGACTCTTCCCAACCTGCTGGCAGGATGGCCCACAAGCATATCTACTACTTGGACAAACAGTTCAACTAGCACTACAAGTGGTGGCATGTCATGTTACCCAGAGAACTTTCCAAACAAGTACCCAAAACCCATCTGATGTCAGAAGAGGAGTGGAGGAGACTTGGTGTCCACCAGAGTCCAGGCTGGGTTCATTACATGATTCATGAGCCAGAACCACATATTCTTCTCTTTAGATGACCTCTTCCAAAAGATCAACAAAAATGAAATATAACTAGGAATCATCAGTTAAATCTTTTCAAATTTAATGTATATGTGTATATAAGGTAGTGTTCACTGAATAGTTGAAAAATGTACAAATCATTCATTCATACCTATGCATGAGCTGAATTCTTCACGGCAACAGAGCTCAGTTAAATGTAACTACAATATGTTACTGTAAGGTGTTTAAGATAAAATTTCTTCTAATTACTTTTTCTTTTAATATGAGTGCCTGGTTGACTTTAACAGTTACTTTTGTTTAAAAAGTCAGTATGTTGCATTTAAAAAAAACTCTTGAGCTGAAAGAAAAATATTGCGAAATAAGAATACTCTACCCAACAAAGTTTTCCTTCAAAATTGAAGAAAATAATTTTCCAGAAAAACAAATGTTTTAAGTTCATCATTAATCCAGCCTTATAAGAAATGTTAGAGAAAGTTGGTTCAACCTGAAAGAAAGGATACTAGTTAGTAATAGAAAAACATACAAAAGTACAAAGCTGAAAAAAAATTTAAGTTTTGTGCAAAGAACACTGTGTCGGAGAATGAAAGACAACTCACAGAATCAGAGAAAATATTAGCAATCATATATCAGATAAGGGATTAATATATCCAGAATATGTAAAGAATTCTTACAATGCAACAACAAAACAAAAATGGGCAAAAAACTTAAACAGATACTTGCCCAACCACAAAGAAAATATAAAAATGACCAATAAGCAGATGAAAAGATGCTCAACATCATTAGTCATTAGGGAAATGCAAATAAAAACCAGGAAATATCTCATATCCATTAGGATGGCTACTATCAAAACAAAAGCAACAAGGTTAGTGTGGAGAAACTGAAAGGTTGATGGGTTGGTTATTTGAAAAACATGATCCCTTGTGCACTATGGATGGGGATGTAAAAAGGTGCAGCAGCCATAGAAAACTGTATGGAAGTTACCCAAAAAATTAAAAATTGAATGACCATAAGATCCAGCAATCCCACTTCTGGTTATGTATCCAAAGAAATGAAAGCAGGAGCTCAAAAAGAATTTTGCACATTTAATGTTCATAGCACCATAACCAAGAAATAGATACAACCAAAATGTCCATGAGCAGATAAATGGGAAAACAAAATGTAGGTATACACATACAATGGAAGATTATTCAGCCCTAAAAAGAAAAGAAATTCTGACCTATGCTACAACATAGACGACCTTTGAAAACATTAGACTAAGTGAAATAAGCCAGACACAAATACTTTATGGTTCTAATTATTTTTTTAAATATATTTTATTGATTTTTACAGAGAGGAAGGGAGAGGGATAGAGAGTTAGAAAAATCAATCAGCTACCTCCTGAACACCCCCACTGGGGATGTGCCCGCAACCAAGGTACATGCCCTTGACCAGAATCGAACCGGGGACACTTGAGTCCACAGGCCGATGCTCTAGCCACTGAACCAAACCGGTCAGGGCAGTTCCAATTATTTGAGGTACTTAGGATAGGCAAATTCATAGAGATAAAAAGGTAGAATAGAAGTCTCCAGGAGCTGGGGGTAAGAGGTATTGGGCTTTATTGTCTAACTAGAGTCCCAGTGCACAAATTCATGCACCAGTGGGGTCCCTTGGTCCGGTTTGCAGCATCAGGCTGAAACTGGCTCTCCGACATCCCCCGAGAGGTCCCAGATTGCAAGAAGGCATAGGCCAGGCTGATGGACCCCACCAGTGCACAATCGGGGCCAGGAAGGGACACGCGAGGATGGCCAGCCGGGAGGGACTGCAGGAGGGCTCCAGGGCATGTCCGGCCCATCTCGCTCATTCCAAGATAATCTACCAGTCGGAGCGTATGCCCCCTGATGGTCAGTGCACATCATAGCAACTGGTCAACCAGCCAACTGTCTGCCCCCTCATGGTCAGTGCACATCATAGTGGGTGGTTAAGCGGCCTTAGCATATCATTAGCATATTATGCTTTGATTGGTTGAACAGACAACTGGACGACTGGACACTTAACATATTAGGCTTTTATTATATAGGATGGGTAGTTTATTTGGGATGATGAAAAAGTTCTGGAAAATAATGATGATTTTTTATTATACTTAATACCACTGACCTGTACACTTAAAATGGTAAATTTTACATTAGTATATTTTCTCAGAACTTTTTTTAAAGAAAAAATATAGAAGAGATTCATATGGGGGGAAAAATCACAAACATACACAATGATTAACTCTGAAGAAAATATTTGCAAAGCATACCCTAAAAAACTGAAGACAAAGAGGTCCTGGAATCAATGAGATAAAACCAACAATCAAAGAGAATAAAGGGCAAAAAAAGGGAAAACAGTTCCGTAGAAAAAGAAATACAAATGCTCTTAAATGTGTGAAATGTTTAAGAAAAAAGGGCTGCCAATTTTCTCTTACCACATGTACAAGATCAAAAGGTTTAAATGTACTGAGAGTCTCATACTGCAAACAAGTATGAACTGGTACAACTTTTTTACATACACACACACACACACACACACACACATGTATTTTTTTATTATTAATTTCTGAAAGGAAGAGAAAGACAGAAACAGCAATGATGAGAGAGAATCATTGATCAGCTGCCTCCTGCATGCCCTCTACCAGGGATCAAGCCTGCAACCCAAGCATGGGCCCTTCACTGAAATCGAACCTGGGACCCTTCAGTCCGCAGTCCGTTGATCTAGCCAATGAGCCAAACCAGCTAAGGCTGAACTAGTACAATTTCTATGAAGGGCAACTGAAAAATATTTCTTTGACCAAGCAATTCCACTTCTAGGCATCCTTCCTACAAATATGTTATCTAATGTTTTTAAGAACGAAATGGAAAAAGATATACATTATAAAAAGAATAAAACACCCTAAATGTCTCTCAAGAGACAACTGATAAAATAAATGACAATAAAGACATACAATGAAATATTATGAAGCCTTGCAAACAATGAGGCAGCTAGCTCTACATGTGCTTAAAAACTAATATGGAACAACCTCTACATAAATTAACTGCAAACAAAGGACAGAACAATGGATAAGCTCACACAGAGACATACACACAACGTACATACATGCATGCATAGAGTATTTCTAGATAAATATCTAAGAAAATGACAACAGTTATTTGTTTCTAGGGAAGAGAACTGTGTGGATAGATCAGGGGGAAAGGAGACTTCCTTCTCACAGTTAAGCCTGTTTTATCTTACTTGGTAATCATAAGCATATATACTGGAATTTGATTAGGGTCTCTACCTTACTGAAGTTTTTCCATCAAGACATAGTATGCATATCTTTCCAGTTTTCTTGTATGGTCTATGCTATTATTTTACAACTTCCTCCATAAAAAATCTTGCATATTTGTTATAGTTATTCCTATTTCTTACACTAGTGAACTGAATTTTCCTATTACATTATAAAATGTTTACACAGCAAAGGAACATCATATAGCCCTAGCCAGTTTAGCTAAGTGGTTAGAGTGTTGGCCTACAGACTGAAGACTTTTGGGTTTGATTCCTGGTCGAGGGCACATACTTCAATTGTGGGCTCACTGAGCCCAGGTCAGGGCAAGTGGGGGGGGGGGGGGGCAACCAATCAATGTGTCTTTCTCACATTTCTGTCTCTCTCTCTCTCTCTCTCTCTCTTCCTCCCTCCTTCCCCAATCTTCCCTCCTTTCCACCCTCTCTAAAAATCAATGGAAAAATATCAACTGTGAGAATTTAAAATATATAAGTATATATAAAATAAAATGTCTGTGGTTATAACATATATAATAATTGATATTCACACTTTAAAAGAACACAAAATTAAATTGACTATTTAATAATATCCAGTGTTGGCGAGAATGTATAGAAATAGTGGAAATGCAGTCAGCATAGTGGTCCAGTAGAAAGCAATATGACAATACCTACTAAAATATACAATATGTATATACTCTGATTCAGCAATTCCTACTCTCAGAATCTCCTCTAGAGAAAACATACATGAACCCAAAAAAACTACTACACAATATATTCTTTGCAATATTATGTTACAAAAAATTGAAAATAGACTAAACATCTACACTAATAGACAAATATGTAAATTGACCATATTTCCACAACACCCCACAGCCAATCAGGTGGGAATATGCAAATTAGTGGTACAAAGATGGCGGCCGCCACAGAGCCACCTGGAGCGGGCTGGAGGCTTGGGTTGCCCCCAGCAACGGAGGAAGCCAAGCTTCCTGCCCGCCTGAGCCAGCCACAGAAGGAGGGGCCTGCAGGAGGCAGTCATGGAGCAGGCCAGAGCAAGGGGGCGACCCAAGCTTCCCGCCCACCCTGACCAGCAGTTGAAGGAGGGGCGGTGGCCACTGAGCCAGCCTGAGCACACGGGAGGCTAGGGTCGCCCAGGACAGCCACCGAGGGAAGGGCCTGCAAACAGTCCTCAGCCCCTCACTGAGGCTGGCCAGGCACCTCAGTGGGGACCCCACCCTGAAGGGGGTGTGGCCAGCCTGAAAACAGACTTGAACCCCTCACCCAGGCTGGCACCATCCCCAGTAAGGATCCCCACCCAAATGGGGGCATGACTAGCCTGCAAACCACCACAGGCCCCTCGCTCAGGCCACCACACCCCCAAGGGAACCCCCACCCTGATCCAGGACACCCTTCAGAGCAAACCAGCTGGCCCCAACCTGTGCACCAGGCCTCTATCTATAATAAAAGGGTAATATGCTAATTAGACTGGGAGACCTTCCAGGAGACCTTCCGGACGTTCTTCTGGACAAATCCATGGTGGCAGGCCGAGGTAGAGGTTGTTAGGGGCCAAGAGGGGAGGGGCAGTTGTGGATGATCAGGCCAGGATGGGACAGCAGTTGTGGGTGATCAGTCCAGTGGGGAGGCCATTGGAGGTGGTCAGGCCGGCGGGAGGGGGGTCCAGTTGGGGGCAATTAGGCAGATAGAGGGTGTAGTTGGGAGTGAGCAGGCTGGCAGGGGGGTAGTTGGGGGCAAACAGGCAGGCAAGGGGAGCATTTGGGGGTGATCAGGCCGGCAAGGAGGGCAGTTGTGAGTTATCAGGCCGGCAGGGGGGGCAGTTGTGGGCGAACAGGCCAGCAGGGGGAGGGGGCAGTTGGGGACGAGCAGGCCGGCAGGCAGAGTTGTTAGGGGCAATCAGGCAAGCAGGCAGGTGAGCAGTTAGGAGCCAGCAGTCCCGGATTACGAGAGGGATGTCCAACTGTCAGTTTAGGCCCGATCCCTGAGGGGTCCCAGATTGGAGAGGGTGCAGGCCAGGCTGAGGGACACCCAAGCCCATGCACGAATTTCATGCACTGGGCCACTACTCTTCTATAATAAAAGGCTAATATGTAAATAGCCGAATGGTGGAAAAACTGAAACAACCAAACAACCAGTAGCTATGATGTGCACTGACCACCAGGGGTGTGTGTGGAACATGGAGGGCATTGGCCGAGGTGTGATGGTGGAGCAGATGAGTGGAGGCGCCAGTCGCTGTCATAGAGGTGAGCCACTGATAGTTACTGAAAATTCTTTGCTCCTGTGTGCTGCATTCCCATCTGGAGCTCACACCCGCTGCCAGCGCCCGGTGCCAGTCCTGATCACTCTGCTCCATCAGCGGGTGCGAGCAGCTGCTGCAGGCCCTGATCACCCCTGAGGGCTTCTACACCTCCCCCTGCTCCTGAAGAACAATTGGGGCAGCTGGCGCCAGCCCCAATCATTCCATGCCGTCAGCGGGTTCGAGCGGGGCCGGCGCTGTCAGCACATGGGAGTGGCAGCAGCAGGAGCGGAGTTGCCGGCAGACAGGGGCCCGGAGGCCACAGCAGGAGGAGCCAGGTGGGGTCATGGAGGATGGGCCAAGACCCGCCCCTGAGCCTACCACAGCCTTGCGGCCTAGTTCCTTTCAAGGTGCACGAATTCATGCACTGGGCCCCTACTTCATCAATAAAATGTCTAAACTGTGTTACATCCATACCATGAAATGTCACACAACAGTTTAAAAAAAAGGACCTAGATCTTTATGTACTAACTCCAAAAAATATCTAAGACATACAGCTAAGTGAAAAAAGCAGTAGAAAAATACATATAGTATACATATTTTTTAAATGGACACACAAATTTACTATAAAATTCTTATGGGTACATGATGGTACATCAACAGGAAAGGATTTGCAGTAATACATGCTAAATTGATAATACTACTAATCTCTGGAGAAGTGAAGAAAAGGACCAGGGGACCAGTGAAAGATAACATAACAGATTATTTCCTAACATTGCATATAGTCTACTTATAAAACTTTCTTAACTTATTTGAAACAAGACTACTAAGGGCTTTAGAAGCTAAGAATCAAGTAATGAACCTTCTAAAAAACTACTTAAGGGTTATGATAGAGTCTAAACAAAAATCCCTTTTGATCTAATAAATAAATAAATAAGCCAATTAATTCATTCAGGTTATCACTAGGGTGTAGAATTTCTAGGGGTAAGAAATAATCTCTTTTCTCATAGGACCAAAATTTAACACCGAGGTATTTTCAAGTAATTTTAAATTTTTTAAATATATTTTCTATTTATTTCAGAGAGGAAGGAGAGAGAGAAATATAAATGATGAGAATAATAATCAATGGGCTGCCTCCTGCATGCCCCACTCTGAGGATTGAGCCCACAACCCAGGCATGTGCCCTGACCAGGAATGGAATCTTAACACCCTGGTTCATAGATAGATGCTCAACCACTGATCCACGGCAACCAGACTGGAGTTCATTCTTAATTTCTTCTCCTCTCTTCATCTGCAGCCTTGACTCAAGGCTCTATTCTACTTCCAAAATAAATCTTGAAACTGCCCACTTTTATATCTTCTGACACCCCTCTAGCCCTTGCAATTATTATTTTTCTGCTGGATTACTTTTTTAAGATTCCCCAATTACTTTTCCCATGGCTTTCCAGTGTACTAGGTTTACCAGTTAATAATGCGGATTTTTTTCAATAGATGGAGTTACACATATGTTGATATATATGCGATCTGATATGTATGCTATTTTGTTGTATTGACAGCAAGCTTCAAAACTTCATATGTCAAATTTTCTGAAGGTGTTAACATCATAGATATTTTTATGCTTAAAAATGTCAAATTTCATGCCAAAACAAGAGCATTTGCAAAAGTTTTAATTCATTACTTTATTTTGAAGAAAAAGTGCTCCTATACTTCGGGAAGCTTATGGTGAACATGCTCCATCTCAAGATACTGTGAACACTGGTTTAAACGCTTTAAAAGTGATGATTTCGATGTCAAAGACAAAGCACGTCCAGGTCAATCAAAAAAGTTTGAAGACCAACAATTACAAGCATTATTGGATGAAGATGCCTGTCAAACTCAAAAATAACTTGCAGAAAGATTAAATGTTGCTCAGCAAACAATTTACGATCTGATTACAATCAATGGGAAACATCTTAAAGGTAGGAAAATGGGTGCCACACCAATTGAACGAAAGACAAATGGAAAAGCGAAAAGTCATCAGTCAAATGTTGCTTAAATG
>NW_006297810.1:68905-70792 GCF_000327345.1 Myotis davidii | reverse complement strand
AAAGACACATTAAAAAATCTTGCCTGGGAAGTATTAACCCACCCAGACTTTGCTCCTTCAGATTGCCACTTGTTCCAATCGATGGCACGTGTACTTTCGGAGCAGCACTTCAAAACGTACGAAGAAGTGGAAAATGGGGGTCTCTCAATGGTTTGCCTCAAAACAAGAAAAGTTCTATTGGGACAGTATCCACAAATTACCTGAAAGATGGGGAAAATCTGTAGCTAGCGATGGACATTACTTTGAATAAATCACTTTTGATGTTTCTTTTGAAATTATTGTGTTTTCTTTGATTACAAAATCCGCCATTATTAACTGGTACACCTAGTACATAGGAGAAAACATAAGATTCTTCCCCTGATCCATAAGATTCCTGCCTGATGTAACCCCTGACTATATGCTAGTCTCCACCTAAGGATCACTCTTCCGCACCTTGCTCATTAAGCATCTGTGGTTAGCAAAAGCCTTCTTTTAGTTCGTGAAGGGTCCTCCTTATCTCAGAAGCCCTTTGTACATATACACCAAAGAAAATCTGTTTTTTCTGTCTTAATGAACAAATTGAAGAAAGTAAATAGTATATCCAATCATTTACAATTCAATGAAATTTGCATTTTTTTAATTATCTAGTAGTATGAAAGGCTCTGAAGCTAAGGTGCTCAGTAAGTCTTATATCTCCCCTTTATTTAACTCCTCATAACTTGAGTTTACTTTTTTGTCTATCTATTTCATCCCACATCTAATACAATAATAACTACCATTTATAGATATATTGTACCAGGCTCATCAAAACTACCTTAAAGTGTACCTTATAATGCATATCTTAAATATATTATGACCCCATTTTGCAGATGAGTAAACTATTCTGTTATCAGAGAACTTTCCTATGGCATACACCTGGTATACAGGCAGCAAAACTAGTTTGTACCTAAAGTCTACATACCATTCATTGTACTACATCATCCCTTAATCATATAGAACCCTAAGACTTGTGAATTGATCTCATACACTGACCAAGAGAATACAAACATTAATTAGCTGAATACTTTTATAATTATAAGGACAGGGAAGGGATCTCAAGAGCATCAGACTTGCATCAAAAATGTCAATTGCTGACTGACAATCAAGATGGCGGCATAGGTAAACACCTGAACTTGCTGCCGAGCACAACCACATTAAAAATACAACTAAAAGACAAAATGAATATCATCCAGAACCACGGGAAGGCAAGCTGAGTGGAAATTCTGTAACTAGAAGGAAAGAGAAAAGCACATTAAAGAGGGTAGGAGGTGCAGGGGTGCAGAAGTGCAGAGGTACGGAGGCTCCCGCAAAAGGGGCTGGCAGCTGGGTACACTATTGTTTTTTCAATCAGGAGGGAGATACAAGTTCCTGACTGCTCTGAACTCCAATTACGGGCAAGAAACTGGGGACCCAGACTCATAGAGAAAGAAATTGGACTGTCTGGCATCCAGACGGAACGTGAGGGTGGCTTTCTCACAAAGGTGCTAGCAGCAGTCATTGTTATGGCACGGGGCCACGGGACACAGAGACCCAGGGACCTATCAGGGCAGGGCTGCCAGGCAACCATTGCTGTTTGCTCCGCCCTGGTGATTCCCTGAGACCCCACCCCACTCAATTTACAACCCCACCCAAGCTGTGCACATCGGCTTTTGCATATGAATGGCCTGGCCTTTCTCCCTCTAAAAACCTGTCAAACTGCAGCTGGGTCAGAGAGCTCCAAGGCTTCCAAAAGGCCTAAGGCTGTCAGCAGCCTGCATTACTTCACAGCTGTGCCTCATCTGGGCACCTCCAAACCCCTAACAAAGAGGAGGAATCTGCAGATCTCTCTGTAGCTCCTGTTGGGTGGCCTCAGGCAGTGGCTGACTTTGA